>NC_077224.1:64343083-64643083 GCF_024763615.1 Phlebotomus papatasi
TTTGCTGATGATCTTCAGTAGAGAATGTTCTTGTTCACCCTCAGTATCATCAATTTCATCATTTACAGGAACAACATTTTGACCATCACCAGTTTGAATGATAGATTGGCCTTCATTGGTACGATTTTTATCTTGTGTAATTATTTCATCTATCGAATCATATAAGTTAATCACATCACACGGAGTATCATTTGCGATGGTCCCAGAACAACTTGGGATCGCAACATCCTCAATTTTTCTCTTTTTTAGTGGAGGCTCATTGTTCATATTGCGTTTGCCGTCTAACAGAAGGTTATAGACCCTATCCACCAGAGAGGGCTCAATATTCTGCATCTTAGTATGTTTAAGAAGAATATTTTTATCCTTATCACTTAATATTACACCACTATTCAACAATTCTTCAAGTTTATGGATGATTCCAACAAAAAGAATTGCACCTCCATCTTCCTCAAGAAGATGCAGGAGATCCACCACCGATTTCCCATCCAATGCAAAATTAATTAATTCCGGGACCGATTTCATTTTAAAAATCAAAGAGCCAATTTCTTGATTATAATTTTCACAACCATTAAAACTCATTTTTGCTCTTATAATTTTTTTTTATCTCTAATTCCGCGCAAGAAGAAATAATAATAATAGAAATTTTATCACAATAAATGTCCACTGATTTGTAGAAAAATAAATGACCACTCGAGAAGACTGTCCAGAATATTTTGATCGATTTTCACTGCAACATCATCTTAAATAGATTTTCAAGTGCATAGAAAATTATGATTATTGCACTTGACGAAATAATTTTACACATACACACACATACATATATTGTCACATGCAAATATCTCTACCTCAATAATTTTACAATAAAGGGAAAAAAGTATTGAATTACCCTCAAACTTGCACATGTGAAGAAAAAATAGCAAATATGCAGATGAAGATCGTGGAACGAAAAAATGCATTTAAATCTCTTTACCGAAAAATTATGATAGATGTAGTTGCAAAAATAAATTTACACTTACACAATCAAATTTTTGTCACATGAAAATGTCTTTAGAACAGATTAATTGCTACAAAATTACTTTATGAAAAACCACAACAAACAAAAATGAAGTTTGAGATTTTCCCTCTTCATATTCAATTGGACATGTCTCAAACATGTCGTGACGATACTGACAAAATGCATTTTTGCGATCGCGACTTTTTTTATGCATCATGTATGTTTTTAGGTTGCACCATGAGAAAGCAGAACACCTCATAGAAAATGTAAAATTGTGAAATGGTTTCTTGAAGAAGTATCACCCGCGAAAAAATGATACTTGAGATTTTTCCACTGGACAGACATGTTTAAACATGTCATGATGACGCTGATCAAAATGCATATTTTTGCGATCAGTGAAAATCTTTTTGTTGAAAAGTAACAAAAATTTAATTTTATGCCCAAAAAAATGTAAAATTGCGAAATAATTTCCTGGAAAAGCATCATTGCGAAAAATTAAATTGGAGATTTTCCTTTTGCATGGACATGTTTCACACCTGTTCTACGGAGTCCAGGAAAAATCGGTTTTTATTGCACATGATATTCGTGATTTGTGAGTGTCAAAAACGTGTAGATCCAAAATTTGGGCCCGATCTGACTAGGTCGCATTTCATCTCGGACAAAATGCACATACCAATTGTACAGGACACCCACGCCCCCCACACCTCTACACCCCCCCTCCCATCCCGGAATACGATGACGTCATTTTTAACTTTTGCATTTAAATTTACACGTTACACTCATTTTTTAATGTTATTTTTCCTCTGAACTTGGATTTTTTACAAATTTTTAGAACTTTCGTATTCAGAAGTTTCCTATACAGTTTGGAAGCGTTATAATGCAACAGAGCTCTGATTAAAATACCAAACGCAATTAAAAATTTGTAAAAAATCCAAGTTCAGAGGAAAAATAACATTAAAAAATGAGTGTAACGTGTAAATTTAAATGCAAAAGTTAAAAATGACGTCATCGTATTCCGGGATGGGAGGGGGGGGGGTGTAGAGGTGTGGGGGGCGTGGGTGTCCTGTACAATTGGTATGTGCATTTTGTCCGAGATGAAATGCGACCTAGTCAGATCGGGCCCAAATTTTGGATCTACACGTTTTTGACACTCACAGATCACGAATATCATGTGCAATAAAAACCGATTTTTCCTGGACTCCGCAGAACAGGTGTGAAACATGTCCATGCAAAAGGAAAATCTCCAATTTAATTTTTCGCAATGATGCTTTTCCAGGAAATTATTTCGCAATTTTACATTTTTTTGGGCATAAAATTAAATTTTTGTTACTTTTCAACAAAAAGATTTTCACTGATCGCAAAAATATGCATTTTGATCAGCGTCATCATGACATGTTTAAACATGTCTGTCCAGTGGAAAAATCTCAAGTATCATTTTTTCGCGGGTGATACTTCTTCAAGAAACCATTTCACAATTTTACATTTTCTATGAGGTGTTCTGTTTTCTCATGGTGCAACCTAAAAACATACATGATGCATAAAAAAAAAAAGTCGCGATCGCAAAAATGCATTTTGTCAGTATCGTCACGACATGTTTGAGACATGTCCAATTGAATATGAAGAGGGAAAATCTCAAACTTCATTTTTGTTTGTTGTGGTTTTTCATAAAGTAATTTTGTAGCAATTAATCTGTTCTAAAGACATTTTCATGTGACAAAAATCTGATTGTGTAAGTGTAAATTTATTTTTGCAACTACATCTATCATAATTTTTCGGTAAAGAGATTTAAATGCATTTTTTCGTTCCACGATCTTCATCTGCATATTTGCTATTTTTTCTTCACATGTGCAAGTTTGAGGGTAATTCAATACTTTTTTCCCTTTATTGTGAAATTATTGAGGTAGAGATATTTGCATGTGACAATATATGTATGTGTGTGTATGTGTAAAATTATTTCGTCAAGTGCAATAATCATAATTTTCTATGCACTTGAAAATCTATTTAAGATGATGTTGCAGTGAAAATCGATCAAAATATTCTGGACAGTCTTCTCGAGTGGTCATTTATTTTTCTACAAATCAGTGGACATTTATTGTGATAAAATTTCTATTATTATTATTTCTTCTTGCGCGGAATTAGAGATAAAAAAAATTATAAGAGCAAAAATGAGTTTTAATGGTTGTGAAAATTATAATCAAGAAATTGGCTCTTTGATTTTTAAAATGAAATCGGTCCCGGAATTAATTAATTTTGCATTGGATGGGAAATCGGTGGTGGATCTCCTGCATCTTCTTGAGGAAGATGGAGGTGCAATTCTTTTTGTTGGAATCATCCATAAACTTGAAGAATTGTTGAATAGTGGTGTAATATTAAGTGATAAGGATAAAAATATTCTTCTTAAACATACTAAGATGCAGAATATTGAACCCTCTCTGGTGGATAGGGTCTATAACCTTCTGTTAGACGGCAAACGCAATATGAACAATGAGCCTCCACTAAAAAAGAGAAAAATTGAGGATGTTGCGATCCCAAGTTGTTCTGGGACCATCGCAAATGATACTCCGTGTGATGTGATTAACTTATATGATTCGATAGATGAAATAATTACACAAGATAAAAATCGTACCAATGAAGGCCAATCTATCATTCAAACTGGTGATGGTCAAAATGTTGTTCCTGTAAATGATGAAATTGATGATACTGAGGGTGAACAAGAACATTCTCTACTGAAGATCATCAGCAAAATGAAAAAGCACAATGCCTTTTTCAAGATGACGGAGGTTACAATCAATTTTCGACTAAACAAACCTAAAAATACCACAGTCGAAAACTGGATGCAAATGGGATTTGATTCCGTGATTAAGGAGATTCAAAAGTTGTCCAAATCAGATGCTGATCGTGTGATACTCAAGGTAGATATTATACATTATTTTTAGTAGATACTTTAATATGTTCTTATCATATAAGATACTAAAATTAATTATATGTCATATTTTTTTCAGATATTCGTCACAGAGGAGCCCACTGAAAAGGCCCTTTTCATCGGTATGAGACTATTGTCTGCTCTTACCAGTGAAATAATTCTTGAATATATGGAAAAGGTATGTTTTACAATCTTTCACAAAATTTTTAAAAAGTGTTCAATTTTCACTAATGTTTTTTTGTAATTTCAATTCCAGATTCACCAGAGCACTGAAATGTTTCACTCATCCGAAGTTATGCAAGTGCGAGCATTTCTTTTCCATCCAATGGAAGGGAGGGGAAGACATTATTATCCTGACGGGATGGTGACATCTAACATTCGGCATTTTAAAAATAAGAGTGCTGTAGATTTTAACTGCCAGAGTAATTGTCTTCCAATATCATTATTAGTGGGTGAGTACCTTTTTACTGATAAAGTTGAAGCTGGCAAGAGAATCTATCGTTATCAACAATCAAATAACGCTCTCAAAACGGATGCAGAAGCATTTATCCTCAGTCTCGGAATGTCAATATCTCCCGATGGAAAATATAATTTTGAATTAATCCATAAATTTGTTCAAAAAAGAAAATATTCACTGAGAGTGAGGGTTTATAATAAATTAAATGATTATAAAAGTGTATTACTATCTACAAAGAAAACTCAAGAAAATATTAATAGAGTCATTAATCTGTTTTATTCCGATACTGAGAAGCATTTCTTCTGCATTAAGAATGTGAAAGGGTTCTTTAACTTTAAACATCAGTGTAATTTTTGCGAGCGTTTATTTAACAAGTCTCATGTATGCATGGAAAAGTGCAAATATTGCGGAAACAATCCTCCATGCCTCAACACCCCTCAAATGATTGATTGCTTAAATTGCAATCGTAGATTCCTAGGAGAATCCTGCCTCAAATTTCATGCTGAAAATGGCACATGTAACCAAATTAAAATGTGCAAGAATTGCGATAAAGTATATAAAAGTTATGAAGACCATCATTGTTTTACAACACTTTGCAATATTTGCTATAAACAAGTCGTCAGCCCTCATTATTGCTTTATTCAACCTTTCAAAAAAGATGCTCCTAGACAATTTTCAATAATTTTTTACGATTTTGAATGTGAGCTTGTAGAGAAAGAGGATGGGTATTCTGACCATATTCCTAATTTATGTGTAGCTCATGAGGTTTGTTATTTATGTGCAAAATCTGCAGAGTCTGATCCCAGTTGTCCGAATTGTAACCCATCTGTCCAAATTTTCGAAAATGATAATTCCGGGTCGTGTGTTAAAAAATTTGTTGATTATGCTCTAAAATTTAGACCTTTTCCTTCAGCAATAATTGCTCACAATGCTAAAAGCTATGATGGACTATTTATTCTGGAGGAACTGTGCAAAAGGGATGAACAGATTAGTCCCATCTTCACCGGATGTAAAATTTTGTATCTGAAGATCAGGAATATTACATTTTTAGATTCATTAAGCTTCATCCCTTTCGCACTGTCTAAATTTAGTGCAAGTTTCGGGCTTCATGATTGTGAAAAGGGTGAATATCCATATAAATTTAATACTTCGGCTAATATGAACTATGTTGGGAAATATCCCCCGCGAGAAATGTATGCAATCGAGTCGATGTCATCAAATCGGTATGAAAAGTTCCTCGCATGGTATGAATTGAATAAAAACAAAACTTTCGATAATCGGGCAGAATTGATTCACTATTGTAATCAAGACGTCAAAATTCTTAAACTCGGATGCTTGAATTTCATGTACTCATTTTTGGATACCACCGGAATCAATCCATTCTTGCAGGCGATTACTTTAGCCGATTCTGTGATGAAGGTGTATAGAAAGAACTATTTAATTCCAAATACTCTTTCAATTACACCAAAAAGTAATTACAATTCGAGTTATATAAATCTCCAAAGCAAAATTGGATTGAAATGGCTCGTGTATCAAAAAATGACTACAGGAAAAAATATTCGGTATGAAGTCAAACTGAACAATTCTCATTACATTGTCGACGGATTTGATGACAGCACAAACACTGTGTATAGTTTCGAAGGATGCTATTATCATGGACATACATGTTTCTTGAACAGAGACTATGTATGTTCAGGAAATTCATCCGATACTATACAGAATCGTTATGAAGCAACATTGGCTCGATTGCAACGTATCGAAAATATGGGGTATAATTTGGTTTCGACATGGGAATGTGATTTCCGAAAACTTCTCAAGTCAGATCCTGAATTGGACGAAGCATTAAACAAGCATCCCGAAATTATCGATGCAGGATTTGATTTGAGGAGTGCAGTGTACGGAGGCCGAACAGAAGTATTTAAATTATACCAAAAATGTGGTCCAGGGGACAAAATTTATTATTACGATTTCACATCACTCTACCCCTGGGCCAATAAATACTCTAAATATTTCATCGGCCATCCTATCATCATAAAAAACTTTGGAAATCCAGAGGAAGTATTAAACTATGATGGTGTGGCTAAATGCACAGTTCTACCCCCACGGGACTTGTATTTACCATGCCTGCCCTATAGGTGCAACGATCGTTTAATATTTCCTCTCTGCAGATCTTGCACAGAAATGATAAATATTGATCGGTGCACACATTCTGATGATGAGAGATCCCTTACCGGATTCTGGTCGTTAGATGAAATTCGATTGGCTGTCCGTCATGGTTACAAAATTATTAAAGCTTTCGAGGTTTGGTCTTACCAGACGGTACAATACAATCGGGACACTAACGAAAGGGGTCTTTTCGCCGATTTTGTTGATAACTTCCTCAAAATCAAGCAAGAATCTAGTGGGTGGCCTGCGGATGCGGAATCTGATGATGCAAAAGAGAGTTACATCCGAGAATATTTAGAGAGAGAAGGTGTACAATTAGAAAAGGAAAAAATCTGCGTGAACAAGGGATTGCGATTGCTCACCAAGCTAGTCTTGAATAGTCTTTGGGGAAGATTCATAATGCGTGAAAATTTCACAAAGACTAGCATTTGCAACTCCCCCGAGGAATTAAATACTTTAATTGGATCTGAGGATGTACAATTGATGGATTTATATCCTGTTGGGGACACGCAGATTTTTGTTTCGTGGAAGTATATTGCCGAAGCCGAGTCTGCATCAAAATATGTGAACCTCGGTGTAGGTATATGTACCACCACGAACGCCCGAATCAAGTTGTACTCAATCCTCTCTAAATTAGGAGATAAACTTCTTTATTGCGACACAGACTCTGTGATCTTCACGGTTCCTGCTGGCGAAGAAAACCCTTTAAGCTGCGGAAAGTTTTTGGGGGAACTCACTGACGAGCTAACAGATTACGGGGAGGGATCTTTCATCGAGGAATATGTCAGTTGTGGCCCAAAGACTTATGCTCTAAAGATCTTCTCACCCTCTACAAACTCGCATTCATATAAAATTGTTGCAAAGGGTATCAGCATGAATCATGAGGTGGAAAGGCATCTCGATTTCAATGCTATGAGATCAATTGTTTTCGGAGATGTTGAGACATTGAGTATTGAATATAAAGAAAGAATTTTCCGCCAAAAAAGATTCAAAATCCTGTCCGGCCCAACTAGTAAAAAGGTACAGTTCACATTCAACAAGAGGAGATGCATAGAGGACTTTAATACATTACCTTTTGGGTATTAAAAAATGTACATGTTTAGTTTAGAAAATACTTTTAATTTTTTTTTTAGTTTTTGCCATTTAATCTCTATTAAAATGTAAATAGTAAGTTTTAGTTTAGATGACATCCGATATATAATTTTATTATAATGTTACTTGTTAAAGCTATTTTATATGTAAATAAATGAGAAGAATATTTTTCATAGATCTGTTAGTGTTTTTCTTTTTAAAAACTCAACATATTTTTTCCCTATTGATGTAATTTTTTTCTATAGTTTTGAAGATGATATGCAGGAAAGAGAATGAGGTAAGTTTGGGATGGAATTAATAAACAATCATATGCGACACATCTCGAGTGGATAGTTTTTTTTTTGCACAAGAATGCAAAGTAGAGAAATATAACACTTTTCATATTCCTTACTCGCGTGCGACCAAGAGTCCCACATATGAATCATAGAGTGGTCAAAAAATTGTACTCATTGTCAATTTTTCCCGTTTTGCTGTTCATTAACTAACTCCACTCCATATACTTAATCCATGCGCGATACAGAAGATCATATTTCATTTATTCTTATTGATGAGTGTATAGAAATATATAAGAGGCATCTTCGACCAAGAGATTGTAACTTAAAAATAGCTTAGTTGTAGTGCTCTTGTGTCTCAATCGAAAGGTCTCAAGATCAAATCCACCTCATGGAAAATATTTTCACGTACAATTATTTGAGGAGATAGAAATGACGTCTTAAAAAGAAATATCAAAGCTAAATAAAATAATTAAACTAATTGAGAATTCAAAAAATCACTAAAATTGAGAATAATAGATGATGGTTGAGTATTAAAAATCATAACGGAAATTTCAATTCAAAATTCTTCGTGAAAACTTGAACACAAAACCATTGCATCTTCAAAACTATAACAGAAACCAAAAAATATGTCACCAAAAAGATACGTCATCATAAAATATTGCATCATAAAAAACGTGTGGCATCAAAAAAAAAATGTTACGCAAGAGAAAATGTGTGACGTAATGTTGTGATGTCACGTCATATCTAATGTTGCGTCATGGATGATCGGTCATTGCACTCCGAGTTGCGCGACATTGATGTCACCTCAGCGGTCATTGCACTCCGACTTGCGCGAACTATACTACTTATATTGGTGTATAAAATATTAACTTAAACATACTGTAAAAAATTACTTTTTCAAAGATTATTTAGGTGTGACTTGAAAAGAATTTAATTTTAAAGATAACAAGTCTTCACTTATTTTATTCAGTCAATAAGTTTCTCTTGTCTTTACCATCAATTCGAAAAGTTGTATAAAAAAGAAGTGGTGAAAATTTGCTTAAATTTAAAGTCATGGGTTATTAACCTAAACGCTTTCAAAGATGCTCGGGACTCTTTTGCTTTCGCTTATGTTCCTTCGAAAGTGCTTTAAATTGTCTATTGAAATTTTAGTGATGTATTCTTAAATAGTTAGCGATCAATTTAAACAATAAAAAATCTATATTTCATTTGACTTTGAAATTGAGACTTCTCCTTAGTCTTTTGGCAAAATCTTTTTCAATTATGGAAAACTGAAATTTTATCAATAAAAATTTTATTTGCACCACAATTCGAACACAAGTTTTCATATTATAATTCTCAAATTCAGAAATAATTATTTTATTTTAAAACCGGTGTTAACTACCTAAACTTTAGATCTTATAGATGCTTCTAGATCCATTGAACTTAGTGACTTTCCATCAAATAAAATTTTATCTCTCTTTTTCAGAAATAATTATCTTCTTCTCTCAAAAGAAAATTTTAATATTTCTTTGAATTTAAAGTAAGAGACAACTAATATCTGTTTTTATTTGAAATAGCAAGAAGTAAGCTTTCAATTGATTGAATTTCACTGAATTGAAATGGTATGGGAGCACTTTTAAAACTGATTTTCGATAGCTGATTCTGAGATAAATCCTTCGATTTTGAAATAAACGAAGTAAAGTGCCCTGTTGTTGGCCGGTTCTTCAACTCGGCCAACAGTGGTGTAATTAATTGATTTCACTTTTGCTAGTCTAACTGGTCTAACATTACATAAGGTCTATTGTTATACATAATGCCAATCAGTGAGTTGAGTAACCGACCAACTAATAAATTAAAAGAATCTTTGTTGCTCATTTTATTTTACAATTTTATTTATCTTTTTTTTATTTTTAAGCTAAAATGCAATAAAATTCATAAATCATCTGACTTGAGGCCTAGCTCAGTTCACTAAGGTCTCAATCAATTTTAGTGATTTTCAAAATCAACAAATTGGAGAAATAAGGTCATGGCAGGAGCTCAGATCTCAAGACTATAATAGGCTACAATGGAAAAGTCAAACTTCCCTAGATTATTTTTTTTAATTTTGAAACTGATTTTACAGACCTAAGCTTTAATGTTTAAAATCTTTACATCAGCAATTAAAAACGTATTCTTAGGGGAAAGTGTAGCACATATGAATTGGGCTGGATTTGAAATTGGGCTTTGTCCTCTTAGGCCGGCTTCAGACTGGACGTTTAGCCCAGTTCCCGAAGGTCTCAAATATCTAAATAACAAGCAATTTTATTGATTTTTTTAAAATCTAATGAATCATTTGCCCTTAATATTCAATCCTAAACAACAATTTCCTAAAAAATCATGCTTGATGAGGTATTAGAGGAGTTAAGCCAGATAACTAAGCCTTAGGTCTGAAGCCCGTATTATTCTTAAATGGAATTGAACTTTATCTCAATGTAGTTTATCTTCCCAATTGGTATGTTGACTTAATTTATTACGATAAGCTCAATTTTGTTTCAAAAATAGAAGAAAATAACCCAATTTTAAAGGTGACTCAATTCAAAAATACCCTAATTGACCCTATACTTCAAGTAAGCAAATTTAATTTTTCACTAACCAAACGCTCATAGAACCGAACCTAACTTTTCTTAACCATATTTAATTTTTAATGGTTTTTTTATTTATGAATCAATTTAATCAGTAGTTAAGGTGTACTATACTTTGATCTTAACCGTAGGGCCGAAAAGCAATTGTTAACTGTATGTACCCAAAAAGCACGCGAAAAATAATACCTGGATAGATCTTTCGCGTGTGTTCGAGGCACTGTAAAAAGCTGGGACGCTTTGTCATCTCTTTTTTTTTAATTACTTTTTAATGCGACTTAGACGGATCTATACACAGATTTAAAAATCACGGTTTCATTTAAGTACCGTACAAAAATTAGCAAAGAAATAATATAAACAAGTTTTTAGAAAAGAATTGAGAGTAATTTTTAATTCTGTACTAATTAGGGCTCATTTAGGATTGTTAAAGAATTGTTTTAATAATTTTCAAGCTTGTTAATATCGATTGATAAAACTATAGCCATCATTCCAATTGATTTTAGAGACTGCAAAATGTCACGTATTTGAGTTCAATGGAATATACGTACTAAATATTATATTAGCCCGAATTATCCTTGGAACTATACTCTCACAATTGGTTTTGAATTATGAACTTTAAACATTCTTTTCATGTCTTTGAACATTTTGCAAGTTACGATAATTTCATTACCTCTTTTTAAGTTTTTCTGTCATAAACGAACCATAAATTACTTCAATACGGAGAAACAATTCAAATTGTTTCTCGAAAAAGAAATGAATAAACTTATGGTTTCATTATCTATTTTTCCGCTGATTCACGAAGGATTTTAGCATGTGGGGAAATTCTGTAACAGGATGACAATACCATATGAGAAATTTTAATTTTTTATGTTGTAAATTCGGAAGACTAATCCGATTTATATAAGTTACCAAAAACTTCATGAGAGCTTTACAATGACCATTCGATGCTCACTGGCTTTAATGTAGTCCTGCTCCCGAATTTTATCATGAAAATTTATCCAATGACATTGTGATACTGTTACAGAAATCTCCTAGGGGAAGATGGGCTACTTTGAGCTACGGAGCTATATTGCTATATGATTTTTCGCATATTTTTAATGGAAACTTGGCTTTAACATGACGTAATTTGGATTGATACAAAAATTGTGGGTCTAAATAAAATTATTGTAAGGACCAGCTTCATTTAGAAATAGGCGAAAAAGTCATATGACAATCTATTCCCATAGCTCTAAGTTGCCCCTCCTCTCCGTACTGGTCTGGATAAGGATTATACGATTTTTCAAGAATATAATTTTATTCGAAACGATTTGGTTTTAGGAATACTCAACTTTAAATCTCGAAAACCATTAGAACACGGAATTAATGGGGCTCCTTGGGATATATGGGCAAAATTACCACCTAGATAGCCTCTAAAACATAATTTGAAAATATAAAAAAATCATGGTAATAATTTTCAGGAAATCGTAAAAATAATTTTGCACGAGAAGAAGAGTAAAACGAAACAAATTCAGGTCATGCTTCGCTTCTCAGGATAAATTTGTGAAAGAGTTCTTTCAGAATAAAACACTTATTTTTTTTTATAAAATGCTAAATGGTCTTACGTTTGGATATAATAAGAAAATTCTTCAGTTTAATAAAAAAAATAAAGTGAAAAGAAAAGGGTGCAGTAAAATAACCAAGAATTAGTGATAGTATATTTTGAGCACATCGTTTTGGAAAAATATTTGAAACTTGAAGATGTTGATACCATATGGAAAAGTTTTATTGTGAATATCACAATGCTGTAGAAAACATCATTCGTTAAAAGAATTCAACCGTAAGGCCCCAGATACAGAATTATATTTATATATATCTTATGGATTTCAAAATTTAATAGAATTTGGAATATTCCACAGGTTCCATTTACAAAGAAAATTAATGCAGACAGACAAGTAACATGCCATATATAACATGGTACCTTCAATTAACAGTCACGAGCAATTTGCTGTGATTTCCCGGTAAGTGAATTTAGTAAATTACGTAAGTGTACATTTCTTGTCGTCAGAAGATTATGGCGTGAAATGCGCACGGACAGCACATTTCGAAAGTTTAAAGAGGACAGACACGTTTCCATCCACCCTCTTAGCATTATCTGCATGTAATATTTACCATAGCTAATTATTCTGCGGTACTATATTTAATGAACTGCGCCACAATATATTCCATATCTCTGAGCTTTATGATAACAGAATATAAGTTATGAGTTTGCTTAATCTCCAGGGGGAAAGTTTGGAAAAGTCTGAAGGATATACAGAAAATCAATTATGTTTATTCCAAAAAACAGGTTAATGATAAAAAAAATAGAAATAACTAGGGTACATTTAATTAAAATTATCTTTTTGATAGCATTGTTCAGTGGTGTGTTCCACTAATTGCCTTCATAATAACTGACCCATCTGCAATCGATAACACAATTAAGATGACAAACATTGGGTATTGATCCTATTAAAATTGTAGCACATGTAGACGATATATTGTGCCCAAAATACTCTTCGATATAATGGGTTTGGCTTCAATCCAAGATACTTCATGTAATTAATTGATGTACCCCTGTACTATAATAATTTATTAATGAATAACTACCATGGGACGTGACTCTTACCTTCTTGCTGTGGAACTTCTTGGCCACCAAGTTCTTGTGCTCCTGCGTATGGAACTGTTGGGCCAGGAAACTCTCAATGTCCGAATCCATTTGCCTGTTCTCACCCTGATCCTGTCCGGGACAATCGAACATATGTTCACCATCGCACATGCACTCCTGAGCAGCCTGGTACTCGCGACTGAAAGACGCTGTATTCTCAAAGTCCAACTGGCAGCCTTGGTCCTCGGTGTAGCCCACGGGGCAGGGATTTGGTGGGTTGCAGTAAGCCGGAAGGGTGGCATCGGTCTTCACCTGTGGTTTCACACGGTGTGGTCCTTCTCCAGCTCCGCCCGACATGTACTGATGTCCCCATAGAGTGCTGTGCTGAAGGTATTCCTGATCACGGAGCGATGGACTAGGATTCCCATCCAACAGGGCATCATAGTCCATCTGTTCTGCTTCAAGGTCTTTCGAAGCGCGAGCCATCAGGGCCAGTTGATCATTTACGGGCAAAGGATCAATGTACGAATCAGCGGCATCCGCTAAATCCTTGCCCATACGATCAACAAGCTCACGCAGGAGAGCGTCAGAGAAGAAATGGTCCTTTACAGATGGTGAAAGGTAAGCAGTAGCCGATGGAGGGGCCACCGCGATGAGAAAAGTGAGGAAAATGATAGCATTCCTCTTCAGCGCCATGGCTAAAGTGTCCAACAAGTGGTGGACCTACGGTAAGCAAGTGGATATTGACTGAGTTGTTACTAAAGTAAGTGTTCCCTAATGAATAAAGTTTTTATGCCTGCTTTTGACTAAGGATTTGTGTTTGGCATTTAGGAGTATGCTTGAAGAACATAACGAATCACGCAAATTGCCTATGCCTTCATAAATTTCGTTTATATTTTACATTTACTTCGTTATCCGGCTGACTGGGGGACAAAATGACATTTAAGTTTTTTGAATGATCAACGGTTTTTTTTATTTTGTGCTGTGTGAATTTATTTTCTGTCTGGCAAAGAATAAGAGAATTTTCTTCATCGTGTGCTTATGTTTCATTTCTATCACAATTATGTATTAAAAACTTCGATACAATGATAATAATACTTTAATTCACTCTGGAGAAACTTCATGTTTAGTAAAAATAATTTTGAATACGCATCAACCGCCAGTGTTTGGCAGCTGTCACCCGGATAACGAAGTGCCGGATAACGAAGAGCTGAGTGTATTTCATTCCGTTTTCGAGGGACAGTGAAGCACGGTATTGACGTTTGGCTCCTTTCTCCCTTTAATTTCTCAAGCCGAGGCTTGAGAAATACTCTGTCCCTCATACTCAGTTCACTGACCGAAAATTATCTATCACTCGGTTTTCTCTCTTGATAATTAAAAAAAAATAGCAAATTAACTGATGAGAGTATTTTCATCATACAGTATATGATGTTTTCGTAATTGATAGCTCATGAAATAAGGATTTTAGCAAATACAATAAGTTGTCGTTATATTAGTTAAAATAAGTCTCTAGACCTAAAATAATGGTAGGGTTGTTATGGCCCATAGAGTGTAGGATCATAAATTAAAGGTCCTTTCCATAAATTTCTTATACCCAAACATTTACTACAATATTTTACAGGCTAAAAATAATTTCAAGGATCTGCCTGAGTATGAGTATATTTGGGCTCTTAAGGAAATGAAAAAAAAAAACAAAAAAAATATAAATCATCAGTCCCGTATATGTTCGTTTCTTTGTAGTTGCACAAACTATTCTGATGATTGACCAGAAAAAAATAATTAAAGTTACAGTTTACGCTAAAGTTAAATATCGGGTAAACGATATAAAGAAGCAGGTCAGCTCCTGATTTTTTCTAAAATCATTTTAGAATAATGCCCTTAGTGTCTATTTCAGGAAAATGAAATAGGCTGAAACTTAGTTTGTTTGGGCTTTAGACTTTGCTGGCCTGACCCTTGTGAAATATAAGTCGTCTGAAAACAAAACTTCAAATTGCAAAAAGTCCCATTTAAATTTATTTTAAAAGGCGAAATTGATAGGTTCTTTGAAATACAAGACGTCTTAAGAAAGTCACAGTTTCTGACAAACATTGCAATAAGACCTAAAATTAAAAGAATTGATTTTCAAAAATTCCATGCCGAAACCCATCTTCAATTGCGAAAAAAATGGTATATTGTAAGCTGGATCTTTCGAACGATAAGTTGCGATCCTTCTACCCTAGCTCGATCCGAGCCATGAGCAATAATAAGTCTACCGCGGACAAGACTATAATTTCCAAGAGCCTATCGACATTTATTTTATCCATATATTTTTCATAGAGCCACTAAAATCTAATGGCAAGGTTCTATAGAGAATAAGAAGTGCAGTAAAAATTATCTAAAATAAAAAATCATAATCTTTGCCAAAATTTTACAAAAATTACAAGCAAATTTTTTGAGTCGCGGTACAATATCTGCAAAATATTTGCAGAGTAAAATGAGATATCTCCAAAACTACGTAGGTTGCAAATTTTGGGTTTTCGGTTGCCTCTTCGTTATTAAATTGGCTTTTATTTTGTATTTGTATTATTTCCTAATTCATTCTACAATGACAGAAAATAGCTAATAAACTCAAAAGTTTTTTCGGCACGCTAGTAACATATGGGAAACATAGGAAATGTCATGCCCCTGGCTTCCACAAACTAGAGACATTTATGTCCATATAGAAGCTAAGTGTAGAGGCCATAAGGGCTATAAGTTTCCCGTCCAGTAGGGGAATTCTGTAACGTTATGACAATGTCATATGACGAATTTACAATTTTTTTGTGATAAATCCAGAAACAATAATTGAAAATCAGATTCATATTTATTACTAAGAGCTTCGTAGAACTCCTTCAATAGATATTTGATATTTGGTCCAGAATTTACTACGAAAATTTGTCACATGACATTGTCATATTGTCGCAGAATTCCCCTATAGTATGGGAATTCTGTAATTTTTGTGGCATTGTCATACGTGAGTTCGAAAACTGACAATGCTAAACGATCTTTATTTGTATGACATGAGTTCGAAAATGGAATTAGTTGATTTTTAATGAAATCTCTTTACTTAAGGATATTATGGAAAAACAGTCCGCCTTGGTCGATTTGTTTAATAAAATTAATTATCATGTGAATTGACAGAAATCTCAAATATGTGACTTCTCACAACACCGCATGAGCTCATATGGTAATGTCACGACTACAGAATCGCATTTTCGAAAAAAAAACTCTCCTGAGATTCGAACGAAATTTATCATATGACATTGGCAGAGTGTTACAGAATTCCTCTACAGCAGTTACATCCCATCGAGTCAAAGTTCGAGAGTACTGAATATACTTTTTCAATTCTGATTTTACAGTCAAAATTTGCTAAAATACTGAAAAAAATGTAACATACGTCGCAGACTTTATGTCTTCTGCAAACGCTTTCTGCACTTATTTAGAAACTCAAGCCTCAACCAAATTAATTAAAAAAATTATTGAAGGAAAATGAACATTGTCTGTTAGGTCATTATATACTGCGGCCATTTGTCCAATGGAACTTGGCCGGATTTCCCGGTTTCTTGTGGAAAGAAATTGTACTTTAGTACGAACTACAACAAGCTCAACTACAATAAGAGAATGTTCCCATGCTTCGTACGGTCCTAAGCTTCGTAATGACTAAAGTTTTCCTATGTTCCTTGTAACTCCGAAATATATTTTAAACACTGGGTACTTTCTCATAGTTTTCAAAATATGGTCGCGATGAGTACGATTTTCCCTACATTCTTGCATCATTTTAATTAAAACTAGAACTTTATTATTATTTAAAGTCAATTTTCTTACTTCAAAGCTTTTATGTACTTTTCGCTCGTTACCGAATTACATCTTGTCTGAGAACATCTGTTTGAAGCAACTAACTTTTGTAACGACCTGCCCTTTGGACACCCTACCAATCCTTGCATATATATTATTTGGGAATGTGACCGGGAATATAGGGGAAATGTCTCAACTCAGCTGGCAAAAAGGGAGACAATTATATAGATATATGACGTGGCGGTCGGACTATATCCGAACCACCTGTTGTGAGAAATAATCAATACCAAAGAGGGAGGGCTACGTCATCGCAATTATCAGGCGACTCCCTCACGAAACAGAGGTACACTCCCCATTGGAAAAATCGATAAACTACGTCGAACTGAAATTTTTTTTATTCCCACCATACACCCACTTTTCCGCATGAATGTCTCAAGTGGACATCCTTTCCAAGAGTATGCATTACTGAGTCAGCCATTTTCGTCCCCTCAATGCCACACAATCATCCGATAAAAGTTTCCAAGGAAAACTTCCATATGGAAGGGAAGTTATTTGAAAATTCAATAGATTTACCACTTGTTACTGCAGAAACACAATTAAACTGATGTTAGTGTTCACACCCCGTTGCGGGGAAGAAAAACAGACAACTGAACAGCCACGGAATGTGGCTTCGGTTGAAGGGCCAGATCGGCACTGGGTGCAACTAGCTGGTCTTGCGTCAACGCAGTTGATGTTGGAGGAAAAAGTCACATTTTCACCACAATTTGTGCACAGTATGAAATCATTCGGTATAACCAACTTATTGATTATCTCGGCTTTTCACCATTTCTACGCCTACACAAATTTCCCTTACCTTGAAGACACTAATTTGAACTTCCTCAAGGCTCCCGGAAGGTTAGTCTATTCACTGATAATTACATTTCCTCAATTTTTTCTGCTCCACGTTCACAGATATTTCAAGAATTGGACTCTTCTAAGCTTTCGTTAACACTAAAAAGTGCCTTGGATAGATCTCCAGAAGAAATTGTGAGTTTGGTCAGACTTTACAGGCCGCGGCTGAAGTCTCCAAAATTATACGGTACAAAACATGCAACAGACGACTTATACCGGTTTCGCAAACTTCTTTTCAGGAAATTAATTTAGATTATTTTCGAAAAAAAATTATTTCAGTAATCACTGGTAAATATAAAAGGTTTAAACTGATCCAAATTTGATCCAAATTTGATCCTTTAGAAAAGGATGGAACAAATTTCAAACTCTGATGCACATTTTTCATAATAGAACATGTTAATTTGATCCAGTCTTTGCAAAAGGATCAATTTGATCCTTTTATTTTTACCAGTTATAGTCAATCATATAGATACACAATGCAGCTCAATTTTGCAAGCATTAAACTTATAAATTCTTCATATTAAAATGCTAAATTAGAGGGTAAACTTTAGCACTATACAAATTAATAGTAAAAAAAATAAACTTAGCACTGAAAATAAAATTTAACCATTACTCATTAATCTTAAAAACGGAGATATACAAGTTCTAGCAAAGGAAAAATAAATAATTTATTATTTTCCCGGCAAAAAAACTCCTAAATATGTATTAGGCTCTGTCATACCTCGCATCTTTTAGATCAGAAAAATTTCTTTCTCAGGAATTTTGCATATACTTATCCTAAATATTGTTTAATAATAATAATAATAATAATAAACATTTATTCATGCCCCAAGCAAAGCATTTTACAATTCATTTCGTACTCATTTCATCTTTTGTATGTATCAATAAATTCAATTTAATTTAGTATCGTAGAGTGAGAGGTACTGGAGTTGGACATACCTACCGGAGGTAAAATTATAAATAGACTCACCTTTATAAAAATTTAGTTTTAACCAAAACTTAGTATTTAATTGACTGATTCTAAAAACCAAATAAATGTGAAACTAATTATTTCGAGAAGAAATCCGGAAATCTTCAGAAAGTGGAAACAATCAGGAAAAATGCATTAAGTTTCTCTAGAGTTTTCGAGACTGAGCCGAAAGCTATAGAAAAACTTAATGCAATGTCCTTGAGTGATTTCCACTTTTTGATGATTTCTGGATTCCTCATCAAGATGATTTATTGATCAAATTTAATACTTTACTGACACTGACTAAATTTAATTTTTGACTAACTTAATTCAATTTTATGCTAATGTGAAAATTTTGCTGTAGGTATGTATGTAGGTATGTATGGTAGGTAGGGAGACTGGGGTATCTATAATAAAAATTTTAAGCCTCAGTCTCTTTTTTTTTAGAAAATAGTTAATATTTAAATTTTCGTTTTAACAAAATTTGCCCCAGTCTCCCCTACCTTTATTTTCATTGTCCATATTTAATTTATTACTTTGAACTTGTTATTTTACAGTTAACTTCAAGATTAGTAACTACATTCGTAAAGCGGTATTCAGACCTGAAGTTCAGCCCAAGCCCTGAAGATCTTAGTTCACTAAACAACAAGCGATTGCAATGATATTTAAATATCTAATAGATCACTCTTAGAAAAATTTAGCCTCAAAAACCTCATATACAGTTATGGAAACTATAAAATATAGTAAGCATAGACCCATTCATATATTTGGGTAGGATAACTAAATAAAATAGTTGACCAATATTAGTTACAGTATCTTTTTCATTTAGTTATCATAATTAACCAGTGACCAATATTAGTTGCGATATTGATTTCATTTAATTGACACAAACAAAAATAATTGTATGAAACCATTGTGAAATAATTACCGCAACTTATCCACGTAAATATTGCCTTATGTTCTCAATGCTAATAAAATTATCATGAGAAAAATGTTTTAAGATTATGAGAACCATTTTAAGTAGATTTGATAATAATCACCCGATCAACTAATTTTCATTAGTATAATGATGTCTAAACTTTTCTAAGAGTGATCTATTGACTTCGATATAATCAACCAAAAAGCTAAAATAGTTAAATCATCTTGTTGAAGTGTAATTCTTAAACCTTTATAAGAGATTATTACAAGACTGATCAGGACAACGGCCAAAACATCGTTTTTTCTATATTCTTTGTCGTATGTGCAGTGCATTCATAAATACTGTATATCGCTCAAGTAAATTATAATATCTTATTATACAAAGGATATAATTGCCTGACTCGTTTTCTTATTTCAGGATAATCTTGAAAACATTTTTGGAGAGAACGGAGAGGTTTTTTATTAAAATATAAAAATCATGCTAAAAGTACGAAGGGAGGTTTATGAAACGTTCCCAAATTTAAAATCATAATTTTTAATCATTTAGTCTTTAGGTCCTGCCACGTTTGAACGGAAATCAGGCTTGGGGAAAACGTTCTACCTTCGGACGACTCAAGCGTCGGACTACTCAATTTTTTCGACGTTCTTAATAAATTTTATCCATGGTTTTTTCGCTGATGAAGAGGTTTTCCATCGACCCTATAAGCTAAATATGGAATAGTTAAAAAAAAACTCTAAATTATATACCGAAGTAGTTTTGGAAATGTTACCTACAATACTTACGAAAGCAAAAAAAATAAACTAAAAATTATTGCACCCCTGGATTCCACCATCAAAGGTGAGCAATAAAATAATGAAGTGGTAAACAACTTGCAGTACAATCGATTTGCTGAAGGAAAATGAATACTTTAGAAAATATTTTTTTACTGTTAAAATTATATTTCCTAATGCTCAAAATTTCTCCACGCATTTTAATCAACAAACCACATACCATCCGCTTTTGGCCACAGCGACTCTCAGCTCTGTCTACAAAAGATTTTCACCACATTCGCAGGAAAGACAAGAACCCTCTTTTCTGAAAAGTACCAACAATTTCTTATTCCGCAATACAGTCTTCGTCTTCAAATTAAAATAGCTGTCTTGAGACGTAAATATGTTATTTTTGAACAAATAGCCTTAAGGGAGGAAGAATGGTTTTCTGTTTAAAACATCCTTTATAATAACCAGCAGTAAGCAAAAAGCATGAAAGAAAGAATCCAAAAATAAATTTAGAAATCGATTCGCTTAATATTGTATCTGTCTATTCTTTGTACCATTATTCTCTAATTTGTTAATATTTAATGAACTTTTCGACAAAATAGTGTTCATCAAATATTCAAGATAATTATGAAGTTCAATTAAAAAACATTTATATCGTGCTTGAATCCTACAAATAGAAACAAGCACTAAACTTATTAAAGTTCGGAAATATTCTCACAGGAACAAATATTTGAAATTCAATAAAAAGTCAAATTGTATTTCATGTTATCTACTTTGAGTTGTCTTTTCCAGCTATTTTTAGAATCCTCAAAGTTTAAATTAACTTTTGTGTCACTGAAAGAAATATATCAGTAGTCAGAGAACATCGTGAGATTGATAAAGTTTCAGACACATTACATATTTAGAATGTTAAGTACTTCTAGAGGGGAGACTACTCTTGGTATCCAATAAATTTTCATTTGCTTGCAAGCTCAAATTTTTTTTCCTGTTTTTCCAGCATTTTAATGTCGTAAGGATAAAAATCTCCAAGAATATTTAATGAGGGATTCAAAAACGATTTTTAGAGAGAATCGTTAATGATGCAACTTTTTCTCCTTGATTATTTTTCATAACAGATGGTGATTCTAAATATAGAAATATTATTATGCTCTAATTTTTGCACATTATGTAATTGCATTATGGAATTCAATAAAATTATTATTTCTTCCAGATTTTTCTATGAGAAGAAATATTTAGTTCGAGATTTAGAATAAAATATTTTTTGTATGATGTCCTTATCAAAATGAAAAAAAAAATACAAACATACTTTACAAAGAAAGATGTGCAAAGAATGCTAGCAAAAGTCAGCCATATTGAAAATTATATTTTTTTTAAAATAAATTTATTGATTTTACTTTAGTTTTTCTCTGGTTCATTTCCTAATAAAATGACTTGATGTTCCACGATATAAATTTCCATCATTATTGCATCAAAAGTGCATTTTATGTATTATACTTGATAGAATACGCAGTATCCGCAGTATCAATGGTACCATTTCATTCTATCGCAACTTAGATTGTTATGTACTGAGAGAGCCAAATATAGTTTAGAAATTTATATTCTGGCCTTGTACACTTTAAAAATTAAAATTGTTTGTTACTTGAATATTTGAAGGCAATAAAAATTTTACAAGTTACATAGCTCAGCGCAAGGAGGATCAGGGGTACATCTCCGGCTGAAATACCAAAAACCAAAAACCCGGAGAGACAAAATCCTAAAAGCCAAAATTCCGAAGATATGATCAAGAAAACCAAAGTTCCGAAGAGTCAAAATTTCGGAAATGAACATCCCGGAAGCCAAAATCCCGAAATCCAAAATCTTCAATGATCAAAATTTTGAAAGATACGGAATTATACGGAAGATAACACCGCTCCCTGGAAATTACAAGGGGTTAACTCTTTATAGACTTTAACCTCAATAGGCTCCGCTGGGCTGGTCATCTGGTTCGCAAGGATGAGGACGACCCAGCCTGGAAAGTCTTTAGGGGCGGACTCTATGCTACGAGGAGACGAGGCCGACCCAGCCTCAAATGGACTGACGGCGTGGACCAGGACGCCAGCTCATTAGGGGTGCGGAGAACAGTAGCGCGTAACAGGCTCGAGTGGCGACGGGTCCTGAGTCAGACCAAGACCAGTAATTGGTTGTAGCGCCGGATAAGTAAGTAAGTAACTCCTTATCGATTTTGAGATTTTATAGTACTTAAATATGTAAGCCGTGATGGGGCTCACCTGAGGTAAAAGTACAAGCATGTAGAGGGAAATTGGAGAACTGAAGGTGTCACCCATTTTTCACTTCATGAAAGTGAACCGTTCACGGTAACTGATGCTCACTCACTGAAGACTGAGGACAGTTACCTAACAGTAAGAGCCTCTAAACAACCTTTCTGCAATCATAAGGATGGTAAGGGTTGGGCGTGTCAAAGAAATAAAGGATTAGGATTGGTGGGTTATGGCCGTCGGTCGTCTGGGTTGACATGTGTAGAATAGGCCGTACACTCTACAAATAGATTTAATAGATTTTCAGGTGATACACTAAATTTCATTATTAGAACTATTTTCCAAATTTTACTCTTTTTTTATTGCTTTTGCGATTTATTTGAAGTAAAGGAGCACAAAATTGTTTTATCATTTTTGTGAAACAAGGAACTAACTCAAGCAATTTTATCAATGGGGGTCCGGAAATCGTCGAAAGTGGAAAATCACTCAGGGAAAATGCATCAACTTTTTCCAGAACTTTCGGCTTAGTCTCCAAGCCTTCATTAGTGCCTGGAGCAATATAAAGAGAGAGCATTTTTAATCGCAATTAAAAAAAAAAGCTTGAAAACCAGAAAAGAGACTGATCTGATGCCATCCCTTTGTTGTACAGCATTACACTAATAAGAGCAAGATAATTTAAGCATAAATACAGTATGTATTATTTCTGCAATATATCCTCCTACGCTCTACCTTATAACCCATTACGTGCCCTTATTTAATAATGGTAAATATAAGTTTTAAAGCTTTTTTCTGAGAATTGTATCTAATGGTGTCGACACACTAAAGGAAATTTTCGTCAAAAAATGCCCTTTTAAAAAAAAAAATTGACGTTTCCGCCTACAAGAATAGGGGAAATTTTCTTTGAAAAGGTATTTTTTAAAGAAATTTTTACTAGTTAGAGGTCATAAGGCTGTAATATCGAATAATCAATATAAAAGTCATTGTCAAAATAATACTAAACCTGTTAAACAGAGAAATATTAGTGACATGAAGAATTATTGACAGTTTCAACAGTGTGATCGCTTTATTAAAATGTTATCACAAAAGCTTTGTCCTTTCAAATTTTAATGTCATTTTGGATTTATTGCTCAAATTTGAATTTTACGGCTCACAATCGCTTACAAGATTTATTGAACATATTCAAGAGGCGAATGAATGTATGAAGGACAATTCCATGGGCCTTCCAGAAAAAATCATGAATGAATTTCCTCTGGCATTTGGTAATTAAATTTCACTGTCACCGGAAGTAGGGACAGCGGAAGATGCATTGGATGAAAAGGACCTCTTTGTATGAGCCGTTGTATGTTCATTCTGCATCGTTTGTCCATATGGAAGCAAAAAGTTACTTAATTCACTTAGAGATGGAAAGTGCTATAGTCATCCGCCTACACGAAACTTTCCCCTCGACACCCCCAACCAACCCCCATGTCAGGAAAAGCGCAAAAACCTGCACTGGGCTACACCATTGTGCTGAAAAAGTGCGCAGCAGAGAACAGAGAAAATACGAAGAGAAGCCCCCAACATACAAAACAAATCGAACCCACTTCCCTCGTTGATGCTTCGAGTTCTAAAAATAGACATGGAGCCAAAACTACCCTCACCACCCGCCCCCGGTCCACAGAGCTTTTTGGGAGGAGGGAGGGGTTGTAGCTTTTCTCCTGCGTTCGCACTTTTGCGCTCCCCCGAGCAGCATCCATACTCCTCCGCAAGTTTTGGCGTCTTTTGGACAGATAAAGCGGGCCAGAGGGGTAAGACGGGTAGCCTATTCCTTTCTCCCCTACCGTTTTCGTGCTACCAAACTACTGCGACAAAGCGACTCATTGAGCACTTTTCTACTACAAACATTTTGGGGCGAATGTGGGCGGAATAACCGCCACATCGCAGTGAAAGATGGGACAAACACAACACTATACCATTTTCGCAATCACCAAAATGCGGAACAAAATCAGAGACGAACTCTGGCTCCATCGTTGTCTTTTTTGCCCCCCCAAAGTTCAGCAGAACTTAGTCAGGTGAACCTGGGCATGGGGTGAAAATTTTTGCAAGAACATCGCAATACTTTTGCTCACTCGAAAACTCATTCACAGTATCGTAAGTTTCATTGAGAAATTGGATACTTTTAGCGATCTCAGCAGTTTTGTTAAATAGAGCTTCAGCAAAGGTGTTGTTGGGAAAGTTTTTAGGAAATTGAACAGTGCAGTATAAGTATATTTTCAATTTTTATATTTATAAGTTTTTTAATGGAAATTGCATATTTAGTATAATTGCATATATTTATTTTAGAACAAAAGAGATACAAATGGGAAACGACGCCGTCAGTATCGTTAATTCGTCTTCAAATTAAACGCTTACAGAGCTTAAATATTGACATAGGTGAACTAATACGTGAACTTAGGTTCAAAAGATAGTAACAGGATTATCTAAGAACTCCAACCTATTTAAGACATAAGTATAAGTATACCTGAGTCCTAACACATTACTCAATAGTTCTCGAGACTAGTATATAGAAGATGCTACTATTAACAAATCCACAAAATTTGAAGAAAGCGCTATTTTTCAAATGTTAAGTTGAACAATAATAAATTGATTATTAAAGTACCGATATTTTAACGAAGGAATTTTTCAAGACAAATTGATGTTATTTAAGTACCTCAAAGTACTTGGTGGTCACGTAAGCAACAACTGCAGCCTGAACCATCTACGAAATGTATCGGTAAAATAGGGTTTACGATCGGAAATCACAGCTTCGATATTCTTAATTCTATAAAGAATATTTCGGTTCGAAACCTTTAGTATAAAGTCAAAGGTCCTACTGAAGAAGACTATGATACTATCAGTACGTACGAATTTGTCTTAAGCAATCCGAATTGAAAACCCTAGGTCGCGTTTTACAAGAGTTGTAGTTGGAAAAGACGATTCCTGAGCCTTTATATAGGAGGTATGTATATGAGCATTACCGGAAGTTAATTACCGACAAACAAATACATCTTAATAAAAGAATCCAGTAGACTAATCAACTTGTTCACAAAGTTCAGGACGACCCAATCTAGAAAGTCATTAAGAGGAGACTCTAAGCTTAAGAGAAGACGTTGCCAATCCAATGTTTGGAGAAGTGAAGGCGTGGATCAGGATTGGAGAATTATGACCCGTGACAGGTTCGAGTGACGACGAGTCCTGCCTTGATTCAGGCTAAGACCATGCAATTGATTATAGCGTCTGTTAGCTAAATAAGTAAGTAATTATTTGATGTGTTAATTTAACTTTCTTTTTAATGAAAAAATAGGGTGGAATCACCACTTCTCGCCAGTCAATGCCCCACTTTTCGCCACTTATATTTAAATCGGTAATTTTCGCTATTTGTGAAATAAATTAGCAGCAAAGTTCTTTATATTTTTACTGCTGTTACGTATAGAGTCGAAAAATAATAATTATTCGTATTGGATTTACGATTTTGAGCATTTTATAGAGTAATATTTTAAGCAAGTGCATCGAATTCAATAAATAATTTGCCTATTGAATATTTAATTACACTTGTGGAATATATATAATTTGTATGTTAATTAATATTTCAATTTATATTATATTTACAGTGCCCGCTTTCTAATTCGGATCGGTGTAATCCGGACGAGTTATCAACGGTTACATTTAAAATAATTTTAAGGGTATGTATGCATGTGTATTCAGCAATGAACATGAATTATTTTGTGATGTTTTTGTTTAATAAATGAAGTATAATAGCATAGAATTCACTAATAATCTATTTTTAATCTTCTTTGAAACTTTTATAATAATTCTACAAAAAAATCTTGTATTATATTTTTAAGACGTTGAACAAATTCAAAAAATCCATCCGGATTACGAAGCGGACATCTGTCATATTGTCTCCCAATCATCCGGATTACAAAGCGGGCACTGTATATAAAAATGAGACATGGCGAAAAGTGGTTATATTCTGGAATTGATTTTACCACCTGTCACCATCTCTTTTCAATATGCCACGTTAACTTCACTTAGCAGATTCTCATTTGTCAAATCTACATTGTTTAGTTTCTGCAGTAGATCTATAATTTGATTTCTCAAATAAAAGTGAAGAAAAATCGTTTAAAGTGACTAATAATAAGATGATCATGAGAAAAAAGAAATGCTGAATGTAATCTTTTTATAACATTGCCTACATTGCCTAAAATAATCGAATTTGGACCTTTTCAAGTGGGTGGCGAGAAGTGGTTATAAAACTGACGAAAAGTGGTGAAAAGTGGCGACGAAGTGGTTATTTTTGCATTTGTTAATAAAAATTAATTTTTAAAGTAGTCCAGCGTTAAATTCTAGGACTCTTGTTTTCATGAATCTACAGCCAATACATCTAAGTAGTTTTCTATTAAATTTCAGTTGTCTTGTAATACGTGTTTAGAAGTTATAATAAAATTAATTCCTCTTTTTCCTAAATATGGCGATAAGTGGTTACTCCACCCTACTGTCATAGCAAAAAATTAGCTCGATGACTGTTATTCGAGCGCTGCTCATTTTTATTTGGACGAACGATTTTGGTCAGTAAAATAATTTTTAATGATGTAAATTAAAATCTTTCAATTAATATTAAACCAATGATTCCAATCACAATTTTGACCATTTAGAATTTGGGATTCATGTTTTATTTATGATTTTTGCCTAGAAAATTTCTTTTCTTCTGATTAACGTTACGTAAATATCGCCCAATCTGTTGTATCCAATTTTCCAATTTCACACAGACTTATTGACTGAAGGAAAGTGTGCCAAATTTCGGACAGTCTTCAGACACTGATCATCAGACATAGTCAATAAATTTACTAAAATCATAAAATGATCTTCGAAATTAATAATTTTGCTCTTCTAAATTTTTTGTTTTCCAAATATATTAAGACAAAACGCATATTCAATTTAAAATAAAATTTTAATTAGAATTGTTATATTGAAAAACAATTATGACAAGGGTTTTTTTTTAAGTCACAGGTCGCTTCGTTACTAGTTAGTAACTAGTTAGTAGCTTTGTTAAACTAAAATGATGATTTTTTTTCGATGTTGCATTTCATAAAAATTGTTAAAAGTTTATCAGAGATTGCCACAATTTGTTGGTGCAGTGATTGATTCATTAGATTCTGAATAAAATTTCCCAAGTTTATTACATATTTTGTGTAAGATTATAGACATTATTGTCAGCGGTTAGTCATCAAAGTGCTTTTTATTTCGGACACTAATATGTTTCTTATAATTCCTTATAAGTTTTTTTTTTCATTTTCAAAAAGGTGTTAAAAAGCACAGGAACAAAAAATCGTAGTCTTTACGTACGGGATATTGTGAAAAAAATTTGGAAGATTTTCAGAACTGCACCTTAAATCATGCACGGTAAAGTTTGTTTATGATAATGTGTCCAATATAATACACAAAGTAATCCCTATATTTTTATTCATTTTTAAACGTATTAAGAATAATGATAATCTACTTTACAAAAGTTTTAAGGTCTAATCAAAACACCTATAAGAAAAAAAACTTATCTGTTAAAGTAAATGTGACGCTTCAAACTTCGTACATTGGTGCTCATATGTATACAATCTGTCCGAAAATTGGCACAGTTCCTATCCATTAAATCTGCTGACTTATTAAATTTTCTCCCTTCTCCCTAGCTACTTTCTCCCAATACAGAATTATTTATCCCTTTTTTTTCAAAAATATCTGAAATACATAAAAAAAAATGTTTATTATTTGTTTTTTTTTCATATGAATCTACAAAAATAAAAGTTGCTGGCTGCAACTTATAAGCAAATATACAATGTTAATACGTTATTATTATTTGTATTCTGATTAATTATTTCTTATAACAAAGAATATTCTACTTTTGTCTGAATGCTTTTATTTGAGTAATAAATAACTTATAATGTCAGATTCGAATGACGTCTTTTTACATACACACGGAAATTCATAACACGACCAGAAATAAACTTCACAAGTTAATTTTAATCTTGATTTTGAAATTCTTCCTCACAAAACTAAAATAAATTTTCCCTGATGTGTGAATAATTTGAGCTTTTGTGGAAATAAATTCAAGTCAAGATAGTTGTAACGACCATAAGTGGTAGGTAATTGCTTTTATCCAATATTTCTTCATACTTGTTTCCCAAGCACGCGACTGCCGCTAAGAAATCGTGCTGAAAATCTGATGGCTAAAAATACTCAAAAATACCCCATGCCGCCAATTGTTGAAGTCACCACAGGGGGGAAAAAATTGTGCTAAAGAAAGTTCATGGAAGTTCTTAGGTTTATTATTAAACCCCACGTTCCTAAAAACGGAATACAGCCTCGTGCCTCTTAATTTCTTGTTACCTTTTTTTTTCCTTTATTCTCCTGAACCTTTTCGGAAACTTTGAACGGAATTATCTGGGCAGAAAAACATGCGACTTCCGGTCTCATTTCACTCAAACTACTTTTATTTTCAGCTGAGCAGCAAGAGCTTTCAAAAGCTCTTCAATCTTGTGTAAATTTACCATGACTTTTCTGAGATTTTGCGTGATTCCGTAAAAGTCAACCATTTAATCTTGAATAAATTATTCTCACATTTTACTTTTGATCTCCGGAGTTTTATTTCAATTTTGATATTTCATTCCTGTGGGACTAAAAGAAGGCAAAATCACTTATCTTTGCTCTCTCAGAGCTACGAACATTTAACATTCTCCCAATCAAGGATCTCTTCTGTTCTCTTCTTTGCATAAATAATTCACGCCTTCAGACTTTTCATATTTAAATTTATAATTCTCATGTGTGGGTAAATGTGTTTAAATAATTTGAGGTCTTTTTGATGTTATTCCTTGAAATAGAATGTATGTATAGCTCCTTCGCATAAACTCCTGCAAAATCAGTGAACTCCTACATTCATTTCTCAATGAGTCTTAAGTTTAGTGTTACGTAAACAAACCCTAAGGAAGTTACAAATTCTTAACTGATATTTTCGCTTCGTTGCAGTTCTTTAAGTAGTTCACATAGTGTCTAAACTTATATCAAATTAAAAGATAAAACTTTTCTCAGACGTAATTCATTACAAAACTTCAAACGTAAAGTTGCAATATTTGTGTAATATTGTATTAAATGGTATCATATCTCTATATAAATAAGATGTGTTTATCGCAATGGCACGGAAAAACAACCTGATAGTTTGGATCTGTAAAGACGCAGTCTCATCAGAACTTCATGTGAAATATTGCAAGAGATATTACATGGCTTTGTGTAAATAAATACAAAAATCTCGGATAAGCTTGTAGTATATGAGATTCTGTATTGATCATTTTAGCAGTAACAATTCAAAATTTTTGTAAAAGATTTAGTGTCTCTCTAGCAATATTTCCATCGTCAGTCGAGCAGCCTTAGTTACTGTTTTGGCCAGTACTGTTTTGGTTGAACCCAAAAAGTGTAGTTTTTCTACTACGCGTGCACCACGGGATTTGGCGACAATTCTGGGATTGGATTTTACTAAATATTCTTCTATTTCCCAGGTAAATCCCGTAACAATACATAACAGTTACTCACTCATTTCATCGTTAGAATTAGAAATTTCAAAATAGAATTTAAAATGTTTCGTTGTTTCAAAAAAATACACAAAACATTCTTAACCCTTTAACGACGAGACAGTTTTCGCTGACCGAAAATTAGCAATAAAAATGAAGCCGATAAAAACAAAACTTGTGAAACGTCTTACATCTAATCTTCAAAAAGCAAACAGAGTCTGATTTGGTGTATTTTTGTCTCTGTGAACAATAGGGACAAAAATAGCCCAAAAATTTAAGTATTTTTTTCTGACGATGCCAATGACTGATAATTTTCACTCTAACGAAAAATATTATGTTTGAGTAGTTTCCTTTTCCAAAACGATTTTGCTTTAAAAAACTCGAAGTATAAAAAATAATTAAAATTAATTTTCAATATGAGAATTTAAAAATTCGTCATTTTTTACCTTAAAAATTTACTATATAGCAAATAGGTGGAGACTTGCAAAAAATATCCTAGATTCCTTCAACCTTCTACTTTGCAATTACGTATGAACATATGAAAAAAATAACTTTAGGTTGTCAGGGAAAATTATTTTCTTTATGGGACACCGGTGTTCCAATCGTCCTTAAAGGGTTAATGGAGGGAGTGTGAATTATAATGTAAAAAAGTTGGAATATTCTCTATTGCGTATAACGATAGATAAACTATATAAGAATATAGGGGAAAGTGCTCTCCCTTCGAACGTTCATGCCTTCGAATAATGTGAATTTTCTTTAAGTTTTCCAAAGAGCCTTAAACACTTCTATTAAGTATTAGTTAGCTTATTATCAATTATTGTTAATTATGTAACAATCATGTAAAAATCTCTTAGGAAAAGTAAGTGAAATTCACACTAGTCGAAGGCATGAACGTTCGAAGGGAGAGTACTTTCCCCTACCAAAAATAAAAAAAGAAAATAAATTCATAGCGTTTTGAAAGATATAAAGTTAGAAGCAAAACTTTAGGTATACTTTAAATTTGTATTAAGGTATACTGTAAAGGCCTGATGGGATTCACCTTAATAAAATTACAAACTTATAGAGGGAAATTGGAGATCTGTAGGTGCCACCCATTTTTCACCTCATGAAAGTCAACCGTTCACGGTAACTGATGCTCACTCACTGAAGACTGACGACAGTTACTTAATAGTAAGAGCCCCCAAGCAATCTTTCTGCACCCATAAGGATAGTAGGGGTTGGGCGTGTCAAAGGAATAAAGGATTAGGATTGGCGTGTTATATGGGCTTAGCCATCTGGCTTAAGTCCTCTTCAGGCACGATTTTTTAGGAAATTGTTGTTTAGGATTGGATATTAATAGCAAATATTCCATTAGATTTTGAAAAATCAATAAAATTGCTTGTTATTTAGATTTTTGAGACCTTCGAGAACTGGGCTAAACCTCTAGTCTGAAACCGACATTACAGCCATCGACTTGGGTTGACAGGTATCGAATAGTCTGTACGGCTGTACGCTTTACAATACCAAAAAATGTATGAAACTTGGTCGTTTCCTTCTTCTCTAAAAACTTTGCGAAAACACCTAATTTTTGGTTTCTTGATTAAGGCTATAATTCATGCGAACAACACATATTCAACTATAACTACAAGTAATTGTATCATTCCTCTCGTTAGTTTGGCTCACAGAGCTAAAAGTTTCTATAGATCTGCCCCAGACCAAGCACTTATTACCGATTTGTTTCTCCAGGAGAAAAGACATTCGAAAATCGGTTTCGAGATTCAAAGAAAAAACACTTTTTACTGCATAAACGACTGCATGAACAGTCCCGGTGAAAATCCCAAAAACCAAAATCCGGAAAAAATCAAAATCCCGAACGCCAAAATCTCGAATGGGTCAGAATCCCGATAAGCCAAAATTCCAAAGTTCCAAAATCCAGAATTTTTAAAAGTATCATAACGAGTTCCATAGTTGCACCTACGCTTGCTGGAGACAAAGGGAAATATTCTGTGTTTTAGGAAATTATTCCACACATTATCTTCCGAATAATTTCGTTCCTTTTAGGATTGGGACACCATTCGAAATTTTGGTTTTCAGGATTTTGACCCTTTCGGGATTTTGGCCCTCTTGGGATTTCAATTCTTTCGGGATTTCGATCCTTACGGAATTTCGACTCATTCAGGAGTTTGCCTTACGGGATTTTAATTCTTGAGGATTTTGACCATTCGGGATTCTAGCTTTTCGAGATTTTAACTGTCGGAATTTTAACTTTCGGGATTTTTGAGCATCGGGATTTTGGGTATTGAGACTTTAACTTTCGGGTTTTCGACCAAATCTTGTTTTTGGCTGGCACCGTGTATGAAGTATATACTGTTTGATTTTCAAAGTCTACCGAATGTAAGTATGTGTCCATCTTCTCTTTATACGTGTGGAAAATCACAATCACTGAATAACTCCTTTTAAAGTTTCTTACTGTGGATTTTTATAATTTCTTGTAACCGAATTATTTAGTACAAAAACGCGAAATTTTGTACCGAATTTGTTCGTTGGTGAAAAAATACTCCTTGCTCCCGATCTCCATAGTGGTCGATCTTTTCCCAAAAATTAAAGTCTTTGCAGAAGTGACCCTTTTATGTCATTTGGTATACTGAATTATTTGGCTTCAACATTTTGAATATGGAATTTCATATTTATAGCTCTTTAACAGTACAAGCGATTATTTGGAATATTCCGCAGAGTTGTAGCATTTCAGGAGCATTGTTTGTGGGATCCGCCAAATCCGTATTAAAAATTGAAATTCGATTTAATTCTAATGCAATCTCTCTAGCACCAGTTGTACAAGAGAAATAAGATCACATGACGGATAACATGGATTTTTTTTAAGAACGATAAAACGTTTTCCTTTAATCTTGGCGCCCAATAAGATGGGGGGATATTTGCCTCCGGATTACAGAAGTAGGGATTGCAAAGAGTGCTAACTTAAATCTCTATATCAAGCTTTTGGAATGGTTTATTGGTGAAGCATGAGAATCTCCATATATGAGATACTTCTGCAAACGATTGAGAACCCAACATTAATATTTATTGATAACATGACGCAGATGCGAAAGCTTACATCAGATGGTAACAGATTGTCGCAATTACACCTTCCATCACCCTCAACAATTGTCCGATAAAAGCTTCGGTGCTTAGTTATTTTTATCATACCACCACTGTGAAAGTGCATGACGTGATTTGTGTAGTTATCACATCATAATGTTCCATTTCTAATACCTATTTTCTATATGATAGAAATACACTGCGGTCCCTGGGCCGAGCTACGCCTACACCTAAAACCCTCCAGAGCTTTGCATGAGCTTTTGGGAAAATGTAGAGCACTAGAGCACAAATTTTGCTCCATGCTATGCAGAAGGACAATAACAAGTTAACTCTAACAGATGGTGCATCGCATTAATTTTTCAATGTGATATTTTCCTTAAGGATGGGAAGAGAATATTAATTTTCCTACTTAGGAGAACTCTGAACTTTGACATATTTCATGGAAAAACAATTAATGAGATTATGTGTTTTTTTAATCTCACTGAGGAAATTTGCTTAACAATTTTGCACTTTTGAAACATTTTCATTAGAATTTCATGAACGTTATTTCCTCTTTCAAAATTAAAATTAAGATTGTTTTTTGTCTATGGAAAATTTGCCTTTCAAAATACGCAAAAAAAACTCCTACACTTTCTCTTACACTCGAAAATTGCTATCTTTAGAGATTGTTGTGTAGCTCTGCAATGAATAATAATTCCCTTTCACTCTGGAAAAATGTTCTTTCGAGTTTCCTTAAGGAGGACTTTTTCTCCTTAAACGACTAGCCAGACTGACGCCACACAATCAGCCAAACTGAACGACATTGTGGCCAATAACACCCTCCAACCCTTGTTATTCTAAAAACTCCTGGAAATTCTACCGTGGCGTGCAAAAGTACTTGGAGTGAAATTTGAAACGAATGGGGTAATAGTCCCCCCAAGGCTTCCCTCTGTGCAATTCAACGGAATTTGCGCGACAAATTTTGCTAAATCAATAAACACAATGCATTGTCGACATCAATAGGATTTTACGCGCCAGTTAATTAAATCTAAAAGGAACAATCTTTGTAAATGTTGCAACAATGAGCTTATTTGGAGGCAATGTCAATTAGTTGAAATTGATCTAGTGTGAAATTTAGAAAGAGCTATGCGGATTAATTGTCAGCAGAATTTATGGATGAACTAATTTAATTTGCAATGATCCTATGATAAATTGTATCTGATTTTATACAGATTTATTTACGCAATATTTAGGTAGTGTAATTTAATAGAAGGTTCCATCGAGCTAGTCTAATTCAATCTCAAATGTAATTTGATAAATAATACTGTTTTATTGGTACTAAACATCTTGTGAAAGTAACTAAAGTAAAACAAAAAAAGTTACTAATCTGCATGTAATTAATTATTTTATCCATTTTATCCCATAAATTATTTAAAATTAATTATGTCATTAATACAATTTACTTCAAATTGCTTTTTGAAGGAAATTGTCTGCAGTGTTGTAGGGTGGCGACATTACTAGTGGCCTGTCGTCACTTATGGCCTCGTTGCAATTTTTGTGAGAAAAAGATTCAAAAACCCGAAAAAATGTAATGTGCTATTAACACTAAACCTACCAAAACCCGGTCAAATTGACCGGTTTAAGAACTTTTTAAAATTAACACATATTTGAGCGGTACAAAGTCACTATCAATCTTTATGAATATCTTGAAATATGCATGTAATATATTTTTCAGTGTTTAAATTTTATTTTTTCCTCTCTTCCAAGAAAAATTTGTTGAGTATCCTACCCTATCACAGTCTGTCATACGACTGAGCGCGCTAGGAAAACCGATCAAAAACGGTCGGTAGGTTTAGTGTTAAAACACATCAAATATTTGTAATTTTGAAGATTTTCGAAATCATTTTGTGACATTATTTTGTGTGTAATCATTTTGTTTGAAATCATTTTATATGTAATCATGCTGCAAAATCGTATATTCTGTGTTTGAAGAATGTTCTAAGCCAAGGAATGCAGACCGCCCAGGAGCGCCTTCCCCGCGATGTGAATGCTTCATCAGTGCCTCCGGAGCTTTTAATGGATTATGTAACTTTTTACCACAGTGAAAATATGTTTTCCTGACATTCAGTTGCTTGCACCGAGTGGGACTTGAACTCACAACTACTGTGAGACGAGTCAGAGATCTCATCCGCCGAACACCCAACGGTCTTGCCTATTGCGCCACGGAGTACTCCGCTGGCCCCGCTACTTAAATGAAACAGTAAACATTTTTTTAGCACTTTCCTGTTCTCAAGTGCTTCTTCATTATCGACTTTTCTTTGTATTGGTTCCTATCTCGACTGTTTTCTTGAGTCCTTGTCTAGTTCTAAAACCACCAAACAGTCGTGACAGGAACAAACATAAAGAAAAATTGATTAGGGAAAATGCTCATATTTTTGTCCAGTTTCTTATTTTGGATACTTTGAGAATAAAATTGGACACTAAAAATAAATTGATTAAAGTGATGGTTTTTTATTCCAATATTTGATGAATAATGAATTCTATCTAAATATTTGTTCTTTTTGGAAGATTTTAACATTAAATACGTTAAATTTTAAATATGATATCAGTTGAAATTGCTTTGTTGAAAATTCAGTATGAGCAATTGCTTACGAGAAACATGGCAGAACTTCGTGTTTACTTCAGTCTTATTTAGCTGTGAAGTACTAACACTGTTTCTTCCCTTTTTTTGAGTGACATTATTAAATATTCATTGAATATTGTGTTGATTTACGTTAATAGTGATTTGTACATTTGACCTGAAGTGAGATTTGCCTTGTGAATTATATTTTTCGTGTGAAAAATGGGAAATTTGTTAAGACATTTACCAGTGAGTTGATACTCTTTATTTTGGACAGATGTTTTTCTCACGAAATTTTGTGAAGTCTTAGCTTTTGTGATGACTAGGTTGGACAAATGCCTGGAGAAACAAAGGAGCATCATCTCTACGAAGGAGATGTAGCGAAAAAAGCCTTGAAAGGCTCCCGGAAAGACCAGGGAATGAGCGAATCCGCACGTACTTGGAGTACCGAAGTCAACTCACTTTAATGAATTATATGGAAAGTTTCCGGGCTTCTGTGACATTCTACGTTTCCCTTACATGAACAGGAAGAGGACTTGGTAAGATTGGTTCATCAAATGAAGAACAATGGGCATCCTGTTGAGGCGGATTAGCTGTCCAAATTTACAGCCAAGTTGTCCAAATTAATAACCAAGTTGTCCAAAATAAGCGTCAAATTCACCTCTATATATCAATTCATTTTTAAATGTGTTAAGACTAATTTTATTAAAAACAAGGACAATAAACCCTTGTCAAGTTTCTAAACAACCCTTCTGAAAAGAGAGTAACAAAAAAAGTCAATTAGTATTGAAAATATCGCACTTTAAACTTGGAACATCTATGATTATAAGCAGACTGTCCCAAATTATGAGCCTTTACCCTATGTAGTGAAAAAAGTGATCACTTTTCAATGGAAATCTAGCTAAACATTAGGCCCAAACTCCATGTTACAAATGTCAAAAAAAAAGTTTAAATTTTTGAATCTTGAATATTTAAGCGAATATTCTAAAAATTCTACGCAGCCGCTACCGTGACAAATTTAATTACAGGCGAAGTTTAAACAAACCAGTCAGGCAGTGGTTTGAATAGAAAAATAATTCATTTACATTTCATTGTAGCATGATTTCCTCTATTCATTAAATTGTCAAATTATAATGAAGTGAGTTAATATCTGTGCATTGTTAGCAATACTCGAGATAATAAAATTTATTGCACCATACATTTTTCAATAAACAATGTTTTATATTGTTTCAACTGCGTTGAGAGAGACTTGAAATCAAATTAAAAACTCGAAGCAGTTTTTTTGTTTAATAATTAAATTATTGGAATATACTTGAAAGCTAGTATATTTTAAAGTTGTACATAGAAATTCTATATTGATTTTTTATTCCTCGAACTCCATACAGAAAGCAATGTACATAATGTACAATTCCCTGATTTTGAAAATAATTTTTAAGTATATAGTGGTGAAATTCTAATTTCAGTAAAAATGATGTCAGGCTGTTTGTACGCCCATCCGTTTTGTGATGTAAGCATTCCCAGAGACCTATCCCCCGGCGAACGAAGGGCCCTAAAGTTGAAGCCCAGTTTCTTAAATTCACATACAGATTCATATGGGATTTTTTCTGCACTCGTAACGATATACAGTAGTAGACTCTCTCAAATTCGGGCATTTGGGACAAAATGTCACCCGAATTTGAGGGAAATTCTGTCGACAAACTTTGTGAAATACAACGATATTTATTGATCTGCATACTCGTATTGAGTTTTCATATGTACTCGTATATATTGTAAATTTCATAAAAATCCCTTAATAACGCAAATTTACATCAAAACTTAGACAAACCATGGCAAATTTGAGAATATTGGGTTCATTTGATAATCATAATCAAACTTGAAAAATGTCAACAAACTTTTTTCGAACTTAACTGCCGCTCGAATTAAAAAGTAGCTCGATCTTAAAAGAGCCGAATTAGCGAGAGTCTACTGTACGTTTAAACTGAGCTATGCCTTACGTACAGGTCTCTACCCCTCGTAAAGAAGGATAATTTCTGTCTAAATAACTTTTGACTCTGTGGTAAGGACAGTTTGAGATCAATTCCACCGTTTTGCTCTGGAGGTTGGTCACCAACGCTAAGACGGCGGTGGACACTAAAAACTACGTAGTCTATCTATCTATCTATGTAAAGGGATCTCGAATGTATCTTTATAAATAATTTAATAAAATAAAATAAAAAATAAATTTGAGAGTTGGCTTCAAACAGCTTTATATAAAAAGAAATTACCTGCGGAGGTGGTTAGCTAGAAACCAAGAGGTTTTCATATTAATTGATATAAAAATACCGTATAAATGGAATGGAAAACGATGAGTACTTTCTTATTTCTTGGTGTCTCTCATTTGTCTCGAAGAAAACCAGGCACATTTCTCTTAAAGTAATTTATGGCTCATTAGCTCAAGTTTCTAAGACAGCTTAAAGGCGAAGATCTTTAATAAATTAGTAAAAAGATATTTTATGAAATTTATTTTATCTCAATATCAGTGCATCTTAGGATATTGGTGTCCAAGGATGATTAGTAGAGGTAGACGAAGTGGACTATAAAAATAATTTTCCTAGAACAAACTTTATCTCTATCTCTTCATTTTCCCCGAAATGTTTCATATTTTCCTGATAAATCCTAAAATATCCTTCAAAACCATGAAAAGAATGCGTGGGACGACATGTCTTTTTCACAAAACTATTCTTCTTGAAAAAAAAAACTTAAATCACTGATATTCGTGAGGCCGAAAACTGTCCGGATATCAAGATTATATTTAATAAGGAAGTTGAGACCTAAATAATAAAATAAAAATTGAAAAAAAAACCTTCTTTGGTTAAAATGTCCTTTATAACCCTACCTTCGTTGATCATGTTACTTTAAATGACTAGCTCTTTTTTCAAAAAAAAAAAAATAGTAAATAAGACAAGTCGTTTCATGGACTTTTTCTGTAAATTTGCACGTAATTAAGGATTCATAATTAAATTTGTAATACTTGAAGGAAAAAGAAAAGATAGGGTATTAGTTTGTTCTAGGAAAATCTTCCTTGAGTCCTGTTTCCTCTGCTACACATCGTACTCTGACACCTATGACACCAACATAGGACGCACTGTTTAAGTTTTATGTAAATCAAGCTTTATTAAATCATAAATTTCTTATAAAAATCACAAGCATTTAATTACAATTTGCGTAATAAATGTACATTCTGAAGAAATATATTTTTGTGAAGAAAACAAGTCATATTACGCATCATTTTCGTAAATTTGAAGGATATTTAAGGATTTATGAGAAATATAAGAAAAATCAGGGACTCCGTATTATATTCAAAGTATTGTTTTGCGCTAATTTCTTGGGGCATTTTCAATGCTAATTGTTCATGAACTTTTTAATTTACGCATTTTAAATTATCCTCCTAAAAATGACTTACATTTATGGGTACCATAGATGCGGGTGAGTTTGGCCCTCTACTGTTCGTAAGCTTTACTTTAATTCTAAAGTTTAAGAACGGTCCTCGCCGATCAGACATGGTAGATTGCTTCGGTGAAGGCCCTCCTTAAGTGGTCGAATTAAAGAAAAGCTTACGAACAGCAGTGGCTCAAAGTCACCCACAGAGGACAGTCACCCTCATCTGCGGTATTTGAAAAATGATTCCACAAATTAGCTCCTAATATTAGGCAAGGATGAATAAACGCTTTGCATAATCCCATTCTATGCATAAGCACGAGACCTCCCATATGGTGCAAGAAAAAACTTTGCAAAATGATGAAGTTCATGAGAATGTTGGTTTTCCTATGTAAATTATAAAATCCTAACCGATGTATTACTTTATTCATTGAAAAGGAGTGGCTAGTGGCTAGGCATCCCAGGCTTTGGGAAATGTTCGACCTCGTTATACTATACCTCAAAATTGCTTTCGTGTCATTTACCGTATACCTGTTTTCAACCGATTTGAACCGAATCGTAAATCACTTAAAAGATGCCACAAAATATGAGTTTAGGAGTATTTAAATTGATTTTAGGATTAAAATTAGTTATCGGAAACAATTGGAACTGATTCAGACTTGTCAGAAATTCCAAGACCTCTCAAACCAGTCCAAAAGTCCAAATATGATACCGTTCGGTTGATAAATGTGCTTTCTAGAACCTTTTGAATCTTTGATCTTGAAAAATCGTTATTAGGAATGCCAGAAAAGTTAGTTTTGGAGGGAAAAGGGATGCATGTTAATGGCCCCAGAGTCAACTTATTATAGAGCATCCCACGAAGTTCCCAAATCTTGTTTCTCTAACCGTTTGGGTTATAGGTATGGTAACGGCCGGACGGACAGACGCAGATCGATAAACTGCGGCTTGGCGTCAAAAAAAAACTCGAAAATTCAAATTTCCAAAATTCTACTAAAATACTACTTCTTGGGGGTAAAGTCGAAATATATATAACTGAAAATCCAGAGATTATGTACTGCTCACTCTCTGGAGTTCGAGCAGTACAATTAATATAGAAGCCCAAATGCTAATTTTGAAGGTTTTCGGAATCTTCGTTTTTTCCATTTTGTTTCTTCACTGAGAAAAAAAGAGGGTGTGATTAACTTTTTTTCCTCATAACTTTAACACTTTTTAGGTGTAAAAATATATCAACATTTTTTAATCTTAATTTTACACCTTTTTAAGGGTAAAATTAACATGAAAAAGGTTAACTTTAACCCCCAATACACCTAAAAAGGGTTATATTTACACCGATTTCGGATCAATACTGCAGTGTAAAATTAACATTTCCGGAATGTTCTTTTAATTTTTTCGTATTCTCTCAGTGTTACACTTCTGTTTTTCCCAGTTTGTCTTTGGAATCTTTGTCTTCGGTAATTTTTGTTTTTTGGAAACTTTGTCTTTGGAAATCTTGTCTTTAAAATATTTTAAACAAATATATTTTATTAAATAAAATAATGATATTATAATGGTGTTTTCTGAAGTTTTTAGTTTCGTCCTTCAGGGCAAAGGGAAATTTTTAGTTTCGTCCTTTGGAACAAAGGGAAATTTTCTGTGTTTTGGGAAGTTATCAGTATGGCCTGTCGGGGCGAAGGAAAATTTTCTGTGTTTTGGGAAATTTTTAGTTTCGTCCTTCGGGGCAAAGGGAAATTTCTGTGTTTCGGAAAGTTATCAGTATCGCCTGTCGGGGCAAAGGGAAATTTTCTGTGTTTTGGGAAGTTTTAAGTTTCGTCCTTTGGGGCAAATGGAAATTTTCTGAGAAAAGGGAAATTTTTGGAAAGTTATAAAATATACTTGTGCAAAATGTGTCACAGGCAAAATTTACGAAAATTGTGCAAAATGTATGAAAGACAAGATTACCAAAGACAAAGTTTCCAAAAAACAAAAATTACCGAAAACAAATATTCCAAAGACAAACTGGGAAAAACAAAAGTAAAAAAAAACAAAATGGAAAAACGAAGAATACCGATTCCAATTTTGAATGCTATTTTTCAATCAAAGCAATGAGTTCGAGCATTCTGCAAATTCTGCGATGCTTTGTCATCCCTTCGGTTATTCAATATTCACAAAATTGAGTATAATAAGGAGAATTGTTTTAAAATAGTGTCCACCGGTGAAAGAAATCAATATTTTCTGTTATTAATATTTAAATAAAAGACATTTGCGTGGAATATGTCGGGGTTCAACAAATTGTGATGCAATAAATTTCCAATGACGTCATTGAGTGTTCTAGAAGTGAGTTCGTGATATAAATTATTAAATAAACTGAAATGTCGCGCTAATTTTCTACAAGTTCACTACTTTAGCTGAGTTTTTTTTTCAATAAATTATTTTATACATGCCTAATTAATGTTGACTACTTATTACAAAATTATGCAGAATTTTCGATTATGAAAAACTGTTCGGTAGAATTTACTTCAATCCATGGAATTACTATTCTATTCATGGGAAATCTGAACACAAGAGAAAAATCCTGTGGTAAACAAAGAAAAGAGGTATTGCTATATAATCTGAGGAACTGACCTAATTTCTTGTGCTCCAAGAAAAATTTCCCAGACCATTATTGAATTCTCTGATTTCTTTTTATGCCTTTTTATATGCGATTACTAGGAAATTTCAGTGAGATATTTTCCATTCTTGGACATTGTTTTTTTTTTCTCACCAATGGATAATTTGTTTATCTTTCTGCTGGTGCGTCCTTTAGTGGAAATTTTAGATGATTCCAAAATATGGTGGTTCATTGTCGTATTTTTTCCACGAAAATTCTCAACCCATTTTCCTGATAATTTCATGAATTGAAATTTTCTCCGAATACTCCAAAAAAGTTCCCCTCAATTTATCAACCCACACAGAGAGATGTCATGGGATTTTCGTGGCGCAAACGTGTATGGGTCTTCTGCCCCTCAAAACCAAAAGGAGACCGTAGAGGATTCTGTGTGGGAGGCAGAAAGACACAATGGCGGATAGGGAGCAAAATTTGGTATTTGGCGCCTCAACCACAATTCCTAAACCATCGTACAATATCATAATTTTTTCTAAAGAGACCAAATTCCTAAGAGATAACACCAAATTTTGTGAGATTGCATGAACTCTCATGCCATCAATAATGCAAATATAAACTATATATGCTGGAGCTAAAGAGGTCCTCGCGTTCGCCCCAAAACAGTGACTCAGCATAGTGACTCCTTGTGGCAGCACCATGAGATAATGTTGAATTTGTGAATGAATTCTAAGAGGATCTTTGGCCGGAAAGAACGTTGGCGTGCATACTGGATGGCCTCCGACACGAAAAACCACCCACACAAGAATCTCAAAGATATTCTCTTAAATGGAAAATGGAGCAAGTAAATACCATAAATATTTACTCATGAATATTTTATCATAAATCACTGTTGAGAATGAAATCAAACACATCTATATGCATTCCCGCATTTTTAGAGGGATTTAAGAGCCTTATTCCATTTGTTTTTCGTCCAAAATGTGAAGCACGCAAAAAAGGCAAAAATATATTTCAGAAACAATTAATGTTAAACGGTTTGTTAAGGACTTGGAAACCAAAAAATACCTCTGAAAATTTTTCTTTTATCCGCAATATTACATTGTTGTATCATTTGAGCTTTACGATATTTTCTTTGAGGGGAAAGCTCAAAGACATATTGATTCAGAAACTTCAAGAATGCTTGATGGAGATAAGTTTGGAAGTAATCTGAAACTCTCTACTCGTAGAAATTCTTACGACTTCCTTGAAACAAGATATAACAGTTCTATTGCAATACAGCTTAAGGTTGAGATTTTTGTTTGAGTTCTGAAGGTTTAGCATGGAGTTTTTGTTGATCAAGAATTTATTTTATTAGAAGATTCGATTTTCTATTCTATAACTCCTTATAAGTTCTAAAAAGAGTAACTTGACTGAGGAACTTATTTAATAATTGGGGATTTGGTCTCTTTTTCTATATTCGAATATTTAACTACATTGAAACGTTCCTTAAAAAATACACCAAAAAAATACGATTAAGAGAAACTTTGGTAAAAATGGAGCATTTTGGTGTAATAAAGGTAATAAAAACGGTGGTACTTATGAGAAGTTATGAAAGTAAATAGGTTAAAGTAAAATTGCCATAGCGGGAGGTGGGGCTACTTTAAACTGACGAGCAACATTGTTATACGATTTTTTTTTTCATATTTCTAAAGGAAACTGCGTTTTAGCATGATGTTATTTGGATAAACAAAAGAACTGTGTATTTAAATAAAATAATTGTAAGGCCTAGCATTTAGAAATAGGTAAAAAAATTGTATAACAATATAACCCTACAGCTCAAAGTGGTCCCACCTCCCCCTACAACTGATTAGATTAGCTTGGCAATCTTGTTCTCTCTTTTAGACTAGCCCAGCCCGAATGAAATGTAAAATATATGTATTGTAAAGTCGAAGCATAATCAGAGAAGTAGCATTTCCACCGTTTGATCCTGGAGGTTGGAATCATATCTGAGACGGCGGTCGACGCATCAAGGGGCGGGGGCTAGCAAAATCAAGAACGGGATGAAAATAGAAAAATTAAAAAATAATATTTTTAATTAAAATGCTCAATTTTGGTGAAGAGCATTTTGCTATTCATGGAATCAAGCAGGCGAAGATTACACTGTATAGTCGATAACACAAATCCTTAAAACCGTAATATTGCAAAAAAAAAACTTTTTGATTGTGGGCTTCCAGAAATTTGAAGAAAAGCTGAGATATCCATAAGTCTAAAAAAAACGAGTAGCACTCTAGAGATGAAAAAATCTAATCTAGATTTCGTTTTAACGTGGTTTTAACAATTATTATATAAGACGACAATCCCACATCTCAAATGGTTTATGCGTTTATTAATAGTAAAGAGAACCGACGTATAATCAATTTTTGAACGATAATCCGGTGTTCGTCGGGTGAGAGCGAACCAGCCCAGAATAAAAGTCTTTTCTTCCAACTGTATGCGTTTATTGTATCATCAGAATAATTGATAAATTATAATTTATCAATGCCGAGCAAATTCTTATCAATAGTGTATAAATCCTTTCTCTTACTTAGGAATAATTTGAAGTTCCTTACCAAATCATAATTTATGCTATTTTAATTGTCAATTGTTTACTAAAACAGTAGAGCATAAAACCTTTTAAATTTTGCTAAATACATCAGTCGTATCATCCATAAAAGGATCCAGATATTTTGTCATAAAAAGACAATTTTTTATATGAAAATAATAATTCATATGAGCAACACACACACACCCATCGTGAGCCATATATACGAGCAGAATATTGCATTAGAAAATTGGAGTTTTTTTAAAATTGGATTTTCGTACTATCCGGAAATTAAAATTTTATATGGAAGATGGTAAATTTTACCATCATAGTTTTCTCAGTGTAGTAAGATTTAAACAGTAGGATTTAAATAGGAAGTGATTTAACCGTATTGTACCATTTTGCTCTAGGGATTAGTTATGAGCAGAGGTCGCCAAAATCCCGAAAGTCGAAATCCCGAAAGCCAAAATCCCGAAATCCAAAATACCGAAATCCAATATCCCGAAAGCCAAGATCCCGAATGTTGAACATCTTGAACATCTTGAGACGGAGAAGACTGCGGTGGACGTTAATTGATTTAAACTCACTATATTTCAAATTTACTTATCCTACCTATAGGTTTTTCAGTGCAATATTCCGAATCTTTGATTATTATTATAGTGTTTATTAATTATTCTATTGTGCATCAACCCTATGGCCATATTACACACCATGTTGCAATTTTTCATACTTTTCACATTGCCTCTTTTCTTTACTGTACATTGCTTGAAATTACTATTGCTTGATCGTTTTAGTTCTCATAGGCCAGGAAAACTGTTTTCTCAATTCTCACCAGATATGGTTTAGTCAAGGATTGAAATGGCTACCTCTATCTTACAAAGTCAATCTTTGTCTATTGTGCAACTGAGACTAATATTTTATTGAATATTAATGTGAAATGCAGACCAAGATGGGTATTCCAAGGTATCATTTAACACATATGTTGATGCTCTTTGTATCTTTTAATTATTAAACCTTATAAAACATACACTAAAAACATAAAATTTAAATCCGATATTTTATTAGGTTTAATTCGCAATCCCTATTTTTTTTCTTTAAATACGTAATAGTAAAGTATTAAACCGGCTCGGACTGGATAATATTTGAATTAAATCGTAATGATAAATATTTCTAAAATCTTCATACATGTTGCTTTCCCTAACTGTGTTATCACACTTGCACATTAAAATTGTAATATAATTCACATTAATTGTCGCTGGTGAGAGTCCAAATGTGTAATTTGTGTGTTTGAAACATTTTATATTCAAAATTTCATGTATTTGTTGATAAAAAGGTAGACTTGGCCCGCAAAATTTGATATAAATTGATTTATAGCATTAATGCGAAAAATTAATGCAATTTTCTCTTTAATTTTTTAATGTGAAAAATATTTATGCTTTAGGTAAATTTAAACTTATTTTTGCAGACCAAGTCCACTTCTTTATCAATAAATAAAAAAACACCAAATATTAAGTGACTCAAAGCACAAATAACATATTTGGACGCTCACAAACGACAATTAATGTGAATTACATTAAAATATTAATGTACAAGTGTGATAACTCCGTAAGACTTTCTACGTACAGAACATCCTAATCTGGCCCTGTGATAATGGATTTAGGTGTAATAAGTCACTTTATTCCCTTTCATCTTTTATCCCCTGTTTAGTAAATTCTTAAGGAAGATGTTTTTGGAAAATCTATCATAGATGGTATCATAACCCTTTCATTGTGCAAGTCCAATGACTGGGATATCCTGTCCATATATTCAATCCCTTAAGGGACAGTTGAGATATTTCACTTCATCTGGCCGTATTGACAAAAGTCGGTTTGAGCAACACAATTTTCCTAATCATGTTCTTATTTTGTCGACGTCATCCGTTGATTATTGATCGCTGTTGTACAGTCCGTCAACCAATCCCAGTTGAATCTAAAATTTTTGCACTCACACATACCCTTACAGGGAATCTTTCCCCTCCATACTGTTGAACTCTTGATGTTACTTAATAGAATTTCCTCACTCTGGCATCTGGTGTTTCCTCTACGTGCACTCTCTTATCTCATGGTATCCCTCCAGCATGTGCTCATGTGTTGGAGCTTTCATCCCCACCAATTTTGCCGGAAAATTCGGAGGGAGAATTTCATTGAGAACGTGTGGGCGATAGACAAGCGGTATAGAGGTGCGGTGCGCGGGAAAATCTATAAAAGCACGTTCAACGCACAACCAAGAGACACTCCGTGAGAATTTTGCCTGGAACACATTCCCAGTGCAATCCCGTTCTCTAAATAAGTTTTTTTTTGGTTCACAGCAGCATTCATTGAGTGAAAAATCAACCCTACCCCCGTAGAGAGTGATAATACCTAAAAGACAACGGAACTTGTGCTGTGTCTAAGATATTGATTTAATTGAGTGTTACTGGAGTGCATGACGTTAAAGTAGAAGAGAATATTGCCAAAAAAAAAACGGACTCATTAACAGCCTATAACATTGTAACGGTCTTACATAGTGATTTTACATTTGGATTATATACTGGAGGTGCCTCTATCAACAGATCTAACCAAAGGTAAGATACCTAAATGGTGTCACAGTGGTTAGATAAGCGGTTTTGAGGTCGATGTATTTTAGTTTAAGGGTGGGAGATGTGTTTTCTGATTTCGACATTTCGTGAAATCAGAACCTATAGAGCTGTACGCAAGAAAACCTGTTGAAAATAGGTCATATTGGATTTTATGACCTAAATTCCATTTATAGATTTCCAGTGAAAATTCTCACAAGCTATTATTATATACTGATTGTGCAATTGCCAGTTATTTCCGAAATTATTTTATTTTGAAGGGTATAGCGTGACAGCTTAAAAAGGGATTTAGCTGCATGTACCAAGGACTAATTGTGAAATTTTTCACTCTTTTTTCCTTTTTTTTTTTGTTTCAATATGAATCTTGGAAAATTGGCAGATATCGATTCATAGGAGCCTAACAATGAATCGAATCACAGTTGGATTTAGTGTACTGGCGATGCTCCTCCTAACTGAGGCATACCCAATTTTTGGTACAAAGCGCTACCATCGCGCCAGTAGTATCCCATTGCAATTGAGTCCTATACCTATTTATACAGCTGTGCCACAGTACTATGACTACAGTCCCTATGAAGCCCAGTACCAAGCATATGGGCTACCGATTTACCATGGAGAATACAAACCAACACAGTACTACTATGCCCAAGGTCCGAGTTATAGCTACTATGATGACCGTGGAGAAGAATCTGGGAATCCCATGGACCATCTCCATGAGGAGATGCTCCAGGAAGAAGAGAGAGATCGCTTTCATGAGAATAGTTTGCCTATTGGCCAGGAGACTTGGTATGCCGAACCAGCTGCCAGACAAGACTCCCTCGCAAATGCCAATGCTGCCTTTCTCAGGAATCTCATAGCCTACAATCAGCAATTGAACGCAGCATCACCAGATCAGAATGACGAGGGGGAATTTGAGGAGTACAGTGACTTTAGCGATGCTGGTGGGTACTTTGACTCACCACAAATGGACACTTACAACTATAATCCCTATGAAGGAAATCAGAGACTCAATGGCAATATGCGAGAGGATGATGATGACGATGTGCAAGAATTGAAGCATCTGGCATATGAGAAGGAACATCAGAATCCTCATGCTTCTATCCACAAAACCCTGCCGAGTTTACCCAAACACCAACCAGTTGCCCAAGATTCCTGGCACCAGGGTAATGAAGCATCTTTCCATCAATACGACTCAGATCCCGAATATGAGGATGAGTGGATAAATTGGGACAGCAAGAGGAGTGTATTGCCAGTGAAGGAGGTGGGACCTATTGTGGCGTTTAGTGATCGAAAACCATTAAATCTAGTGACTAAACATAAGCAAGAAGTAGTCACAGTGGCCCCAGCTGTGACGCCCAAAGAGGTCAAAGGAAGTGGACAGAAGGAAGTAGTTCTTCCACGACCAGCAACACCAGTTCATCAGCCTTTCACGGCATCTGCTATGAAATTTCTGAAGCAGCAGAGTGATGCTGCACCCAAGGAGGAGCCCAAGGATGCCCAGAAGAGAACTCCAGGCAAGGGAAAACAGTCAGTCTATGACACCATCAAGCATCTCATAGCCATGGAACACAGTCTAGAAGAGGTAAGAATATCTTTCAATAAAAAAAGACCCTTGTAGAACGCAATTGAACCCGTCTCGAGAACTAAAGATTTTTGGGAAAAGGGAGGAGGAGCTTCCCTTCTCCCCGGGAAAATTTCATGATGCGTGGAATTTGCAGATAGAGAGGGGAGAGTTGGTAGAAGAAGTGTGGGCTGAATCCCATCTAACCATCTCACTTTCGTTTCATTCACAAAATTGTGAAAGCTCCTCGCCACCCCCTAGGAGAGCCCATTATTTTAGGCCCAAGGAGGCGCCGCTGTACTGGCTCAATTTGACTTGTGGTGGCGTCATTGGATTTATTTTTGCCACCACCCCAACCGCCTCAAGCACCCCATTCAACAGCAAATGGGCTGGGGTTCTATTTTTAGTCAGAATATCTGTGTGAATGGAAGCAGACCTCTTATAATTTCACCACTTTTTCGCTCTCCCAACTATCTAAGCAAACCACGATTTTTCGAATCCCTTGCACGTTAGCCCAAAATTTTTGTTGAATCCCTGACTTTAAAGGCCTATAATCAGGTTAACGTAAATTGAATTTTCTCTTTTTCTTCTCTCTTTCTTTGAAATAACCCTTACCTTACCTCCTTTGGACTTGCTGATTAGAATGCTCAGAAAGAGCAGCAACAGTTGAATCGGTTGAAAAAGCGATTTGTCACAAATGAGGAGAGCCTGGCGCAACAGTTGGATGGCCTGAAGAGAATGGCAGTGTAAGAAAATCAACCACCCTTCAACAACAAAATAATAATAATACCTATTAACTACCCTCAACCCTGAGTTCCGGTAACACAACAACCACCTTCAATAGAGGTAAAACAGCCACATATTTCCATTTTTCCAAAAAAACAACTATACCATTAACCTGAAGTTAGCTGACAAGGTAGGACCTATAAATAAAGGAATCTAATTTCCCCAAACCACCCCCTCTAGACTATCTAAACAACACTTTGTTCAACATAGAGAAGATCTTTTGACTTAAGACTGATTATTTTTAAAAAGAAAAAAAACTGATGGAAGATTTAAGAAAACGAATTATTGAAAATAAAAACAACTAATAAAAAAAAAGAATTCTATGAATGTTGAAGTGCGAAAATAGCTAAATTTTTCAAGTCTTTTGTGCGAAAACAATTATGCCAGTCTCTCAAAACTTGTCGAATTCGGTTAAACTCTGTCCATTGCCCTCCCTAAAAACGAATGGAGTCCTCTTTTTCTACGTACACTTATATAACACGAGCTTTAAAGATAATAATCTAACAAGAATAAAATCTAATGTTAGGAGTGAATTGCATTTTGATTTCAGAAAGCATTTCCATCATTGCAAAATAGCAGATGGTTGACTTGAAGATGTGATTACCATGGTGGCCAGTGCTTCCATGGAATTGCACATTCTTATATTTTCTTAGGATTTGACAAAGACATGGTTATATGATGTGAGGTTATCTAACTAAACAAAATATAGTAAATATTTTTAGGAATATAAATTATAAGGAAAATTATGAAAGACCCTTCCAAAGGCAGCTAGAGTTTCCTTGAATAAAATTAAATAAAAAAATAATAAATACTTATGAAGGACTATTGATATAATGATAAATTTAAAAACAAAAACATTTGTATATAGAACAAGAGAAAATGTGCATTGATATACCAGAAAAAAAATATAAACTTGCTTTAATTATAAAAGAAATTACAGCATAACCATTAAGTCCAGTAATAAAAGCATAAATAATAAAATATGCATTTTCGTCTAAAATAACAGATTCTTTGAAATAAATCGCGTAATATATTTCAAGTGTCTAGCATTGCAAATGTTTTATTTTTTTTTTCCTTTCTCAATGGCATTTATGGACAATTTTATTTTTCACCATGTGGCTTTGAGGTCACATGTTTATCCTAATTATGCGGCATTATTCCTGTTGAACTAAACAAAGATATTGAAACATCAACTAAAAGAGAAAAAAGGACTGTGTACATTGATAATAGCAACTAGTCTTGTAAAATATTCTATTCTCAAGCACACTTCACCGTATCAATAACCAAATCTCTCACTAATTGAATAATAATTTTTGTTTGATCCAAAAATTAAGAAGATCTTCGTAAAGTCATAAGGTTAAGGCAATGTTTACAATTAAAAAGTTCAAATTTATAATATATTTAAGTTCTAATATGGTCTTTGATTGGATAAACCCTAAAGCGGTCTTCAGACTAGAGGTTTAGCTCAGTTCTCGAAGGTATCAAAATCCTAAATACAAAGCAATTTTATTGCTTTTTGAGAACCTAATAGGTCAGTTATCTTTAATAATCCAATCCCAAATTAAAGTTTTCCAAAAAAATTATGATTGATAAGAAATCAGAGTAATTATGTCATATGGCTAAGCCTTAGGTCAGAAGCCCGTATAAGAAATTAAAGCTATAGACGGTCAGAAACGCGATAGAACTGAAATATTTTATTCTTTTATTGGATTAAACATTAATTTACTTCTAAAAATTAAACTACAGGAATACCCAATAGAAGATCAGAAAAAATCTCCTTATCCAGGAAAAAGTACCCAGTTTTTAAAATATATTTCTTGAAAAACATAGGAAAAGTGTTCTCGTTATGAAGTTTGGGATCATACGAAGCATCGGCCCTTTCCCTTACTCTGAGATAAAAATTTTGATTTTCTATGCAGACACTTCCGGTAATCGCCAGTGGAAATTTATTTCACCTCAAGAAGAAAAACAAATTTTCTGTCTTGCCCAGAGCTTTCGGTCCGGATGTGGACCTTCTTCAGTGATCGACTAGACTATGTTTTTTGATTTCCTGAAGTTCGTTATTTTTCAGGAAATCAAAAACATAGTCTAGTCGACCACTGAATAAGGTCCACATCCGGATTGAAAGCTCTGGGCAAGACAGAAAATTTGTTTTTCTTCTTGAGGTGAAATAAATTTCTACTGGCGATTACCGGAAGTGTCCCCATAGAATATCCATCACGCCAGCTCATTATCCAACAATAAATGACCTCAGAGTAATACTACGGAGAGGACGTTTGAATAAAACAAGCTGTGCTAGTTCTCTTTTAAAATATTTTTTCTCAAATTGAATAAAACACACTTTTATAACGAATGCAATCACTTCACGCTTTTTTTATTGACAGCTCGTTATCAAATTGATGTCCATTTGGGGCCCAGCAAAAATTCGAAAAAGATATTCTCTTCCTTTTGTGGAAAAAAAATTTATCGCGGTCCCCGGTGGATGGACTGGACATCTAAAAAGAAAGTTCATGGTATACTCACTAAATGAAGCCTTCAGATTCCAGATTTACACTGGTCATGGAAATTTTTTTTTCACTCCCTAGCACTGTACATTATCACTAAACAGTATTCACCCCAGTTCTTGGCCAAAAAGGTCATCCTGGCCTTAAGAACTGTTAACCAAATTTTATTTGCATTCTGGAAAGCAAATAAAAACACATACATTAAGGAAACTTGATTACAGTGCCCGCTTTTATTCGGATAATTGGGAGACAATTATCAATTATCACATTTCTAAAAAACATCCTTTTGAAAAAATTTGTACCAAATTTGCTTGTCTGCTTTTTTTCACAAAAAGTTTTTTTGAAAACTTTTTTTTCACAGTAGGGAGAACGTTTTTAATTGGCTCATACTTTTATTGCTCAATCATCAAGGAGTCAGTAATAAACAATTTTCAGTTCTAAAAAAAAATCTTTAAAAAATCAAAAATTTTCTTTTTTAATGGGCCATTAAAAAATTGCTTATTAGCAAAAAATTCTTAAGAACTGGCCAAGAAGACATAAAACGTGTTAAGATGTTTACAAGCTTTTCCCATCAGAAACAAAATTTTCAACTTACTTTTAAATGGTTAATAAATGATAGTTAGATGATTTTATAATTTTCAAAATGGCTGTGCTAATGAATAGTTGAAAGTTTTTTAAAAGCTATATTAAAAAAAAACTATTTATTTTCCAATGTTAAAATAAACTTTAAATGATTTATTAAAAAAATATAAAAAAAAATTAATATTTTGTGTAATCACATAATTTTCTGAGAATACAAAAATCCGTATTATTGGTATAAAACCAATTGACTGACCAATCATTGTAATATTTTTACTTTGCTTCCACACAGAAAAAAATATTTCTGTGTGTATAATGCCCAACGCACAATAACATTTGTTTTATAAACATGTTTTTGGAACTACCTATAAGAGTGAACGAGATGACTAGATTTAGATCTCACTCACTCTCACTAAAATTTCAAAACATGTTTACCAACAAAAGTTATTGTGCGTTGGGCATAACCCACAAACAAGTTCGTAAAATTTTGTACTTTTCATATACATTGTTCGTAACTTGATCATTTGACGAGCATTTTTTGTATTTTTACAAACATTTGTTTGTAAATGTTCGTAAACATACAAAAAATGTTCGTAAAATTGTGTTCGTAAATTTTTGTTTGTCTGACAAAAATTTACGAACAAATGACAAAATGTTACGAACATTCTTTGTATTTTTTACGAATCTTTTACGAACTTGTTTGTGGATTACATGATTTACGAGCATTTCGTAAGTCTCTAATAGGAATTCACAAACATTTACAAACAATTTTACAAAATATTTTTTCCTGAGAATATTTATGGTCTCTACAGAATAGAGAAATTTATGTCCATATGGAAGAGTTTTTTCTACACAAGCATAGGGAATTTCCTTCAATTTGGACATAAATTTCTCTAGTGTGTAGACTCCATTGGTTATAGCTGCCGTCAACCTATCATTCTCGTTTTCTTAAGGAATTGCTATACGCTCTGAATCCTAAATCACAGATAGGATGTATTTTTGATTTCAAGTGAAAGATTACAAAAAAATAGACTCTAAAAAACTTACGATTTTCTTTTCAAAAGTAACTTAATAATAAATGATTTAATGATCCCATATACGGTGATTTGTGTTTGGGAATTGCGATTAAATTTTCTTTACAGCACTACTTTTGGCTTTGATAATATTTTAGGGCAAAAGAAAAAAGAAACTATTAGATAATATTCGCTTAATAAGCATACAATATGACAATGTTGAGTCAATAGAACAACCAATTACAAAGAATATTGAAGTATAGTAAGTGTTGTAATAATTGCCTGGGCTTGTATTAGCTATCAACTAATGTGAGGAAGTATAATTATAATATTTGCGGCTATATTAGTGACATACAATAACTACAAAAGTACACATTTTTTTGACTAAATATATACCACTAAAAAGTATATGGAAAAATATTCAGAATAATTGAATTGTTACACAATTAGAGATTTTGGTAGAAAATAACTTATGCATACCAAAGACAAGATTTATTTTTACTGACATCATAATTTAAATTGCTCAAGGTCTCAATAACCCTTTCTTTTTATTCTACGGAGGATAACTTAAGATGTCAAATTGTCCTTCAGCACTTGGGTATTATATTATGTTGACGCATAAATCAAAACTATAATATCGTTATATTGTGGCAGTTTTTGCAGTGAAAGTAGGACTTATTTTCGCCCCTATAAATGCAACAAGTGATTTATGGTGAGAAATATTTTTTCTTTTAGTATCACTGATTCTTGTCTTTGTATGAGACCATGGCCAATTAATTGCCTACGCCAAGAGTCTCCTTTTGGGCTTGAAAAATACGCATATCTCGCCAGAGGTTCAGTATGTACGTGGGTTGGAAAATTCCAAAAGGTGATTGAATTTTCTTTCAGTGCACGCGCATTACACCAAACTCCTTTTTACCACTAGAAAAAAAAGGAGGAATCAACCCGAGTTCATCGGGGAGTATATGTATGTTGCTAAAGAAAATGCCTATAAATGAAAATTCCCTCCACACTTTCTGAACCTAATGGTGGGAATTCTCTAAAGGTTTTGAGGTGGAAAAGAAATGAACTTTTTAGGGACAAAAGACGTCAATACTGCTTAACAAGTTTATTCCTATTTAAGAAAATTTTGGGCGCAATTATTTTTAATTAAACGCCCACATTACACTAAATTCCATTCTTGAAATACAACACCACCAGGTTTTAATATTAAATATTTAGGGCTGTCTACGAATTCGACCTCTGTGGGTACCTTAGGCTAGGCACTAGTTGTGTACCTTCTCCCTTTTTTTGGTTCGAATTATATATTTTGATGTAGAAGACACCACCCTGAAAATAAATCATTGGAGCAGTATTGAATGTCCTTTGTGGAGTGTCTGAGTATATTTCTGAATATATTTAACGTACCTTTATAAAAGAGAGAGAAAGAGATAAACTAAACAAACGAATATTTCTATAAAAAAAATTTTCATCAGTTTGATAGATGCTACCTAATATTATTTTCTTCCAATATAGATGTAGGTATTAGGGATATTTTTTGTATATGAGAAAACAACACATATTTATAGATATTTGATACTGAAAGATTGGTTTTCCTCTTGAGCTTTTCTTTCTTAACCCCTCGTTACATGGCCTCAACAACAACAAAAATTATTACCATCCTTTGTGGCACACTCAGCGAAATTTGAGTAAGGTTACAATTTGATGGGAGATTTTGGGAAGATTTATTAGATCAATTGGAAATTTAATTTTTTGAAACACCAATATTATCAATTAAATTTTAAATATAGGTGTTTTTCTTGTTATTTTTTGTCGTGTTATTCTATTATGCTTCATACTAATTTATGAATCTTTATTCCAAATCTATATTACTGTCCAAATTATTTTTTTGGTAAAAGAAAGTTTTGACGTTTTCGCTCAAACAAGAATTGAACCGAAGGCCTCTGCTTCGAAAAGCCAGAACCTGGCCTAATCGGATATTGAGATACCTTTAACAGAGATCAAAAAGCCACGTAACAGAGGTTGAAATGTTTCACTAATAAAAATAAGATGATGAAATTACAAATGAGAGCCTATTCCAGTGTCACTTAACCCTTTAATGACGATTGGGACACGAGTGTCCCAAAAATAAAAATTAATTTTTCGGGTTATTTAGAGGACATAATACTCTCGTTCAGTAATATTTATTTTAATGAAACTTCAATTAAAACGTTCTGCAATCCTGAAATACAGTAGACGGCAGTTAAATTCGAAAAAAGTTTGTTGATATTTTTCAAGTTCGAATATGACTATCAAATGAAGCAAATATACTCAAATTTGTCATGATTTGTCTTACCTTTAATGTGATTTTGCATTATTAAGAGGTTTTCATGAAATTTATAATAGCAATGAGCATAAACTCAATATGAGTATGCAGATGAACAAAAAATCGTTGCATTTCAAACAATTTTCTGCCCGAATTTCCGCGAATTTCTCTCTAATTCAGTTGACATTTCGGTCCCAAATGCTCGAATTTGGGAAAGTCTACTGTACCACAAAACTACACAAAAGTTGACTTTTTGCAGCAAACGTTTACACACTGTTGTTGAAATTGTTGATGATTGAAGTGTCAAAAATACCGAAAATCGAAATTACAAAACAATCAGCGCTAAAGCGACTAGTACGAGAAAACTTGCACTTTAGTCTTCCAGTAGATTTTCGACTATGTTTGGCTTGGCTTTGGAGTAGTTTCGTCTCTTCTAAAGGTTATTACTGAACAGAACCAATAATTTTCTATAGTCAAAAAATATTTTTGTTTTTGGGACACCGGTGTCTCACTCGTCATTGAAAGGTAATAGGCTTTTATTTGAGTTTTTAACTAATTTTTGATAGTTCTGAGTTTTAGAATCAAATATTTTCACACAGTTTACTCCTATTTTGAAAGAAAATTTTTTGCCATGTTCTTTTTTTCTATTTCAACCAATTGGAGTAAAATTAAACAAATTTTAATTTACAAAAAATATATTTTTTGTAAATTTAATTAAATTCAATTTTTAACTACAATTTTTTGATTAAATATTTAAACAAATATTACTACAAATCAGCTTATAGAGATAATTGATGTAAGTGTGATAGAAATATCTCTACGAGGTCTACACTTTTCGATAAATTTTACATTAAATTTTTTATAAATTATTTATCAAATAAATTTATTCTTTGATAAAATTATTTTAAACATAATTTTTAGGTACTAATAATTTTTTTTAAACAAAACTTATTTTTATGTATTAATATAACGAAAATGGAATTTTTACTTGAATATCTTTATCGAATTTCGACTGTACTAAAAAAGTAGCAAAAGTTTTCGTACTGTACTGAATTTTAATAGAAGGATTTCTTCTCTTACTATAAAAAATTTTTGGTTTTATTTTGGCTTCTCTTTAGATAATTTTTTTATTTGATATTAAAACTAAATTTAGATCAAAAACTAATTTAGTACATGTCTGTGCTAAATGATCTGCAATTGAAAATATTTTATTTATTTTATTTAATTTATTTATTTCGAATACTGCTTTTGAGCTAGAGTTCTTGAAAGAAAAATTTTGACAGATATAGGTGAACAAGGAATTTAATTGTTTGTGTGATAGCGGCTACCGCCGTCTTAACGTTGATAACCAACCTCCAGAGTAAAACGGTGGAAATGTTACAACTTTATTGGCTTTTACTGAATGATTATCACAAATATCCATAGATAATTTAAATACAATTTAATAACCTAAAATTAATTCAAAGTACCCAAAATCTCCCCTGATAACCGCTCAAACCAATATAAATATTGAACATTCCAGTTATGTTTAAAATATGAAATCGGAAAGCAAATGCTTAAATATCTCCAGTTTGTTAAGTGTGCCTAATTATTTACCTGAAAATTGATCAATTGGCTTACAATTGGGGAACCACTAAATGGAACCATTGTTCCTCAATTGTGTTAATTTTTCAATATAAAAAAAAAATCATTTTAAAATTGGAATTTGCGACGTTAGAGCTTTTTGGTTGCATTAAATTTTAAATTGAGGAAGATTGAAAAGTCACATGAGAAGAAGCTGTTTTCTGCACAAACTAAATGTTCAAGATAAGATAGAAAAGAATACAATTTAGGACATTTGATGGTCGGAAGAATAAGGATCATGGAATTATAAGTCAATAATAATGATTATAAATTAATTAAGATTACCAAGAAAAAAAAAGATTTTCTCCTCTATGGTTGACTTTAATATAAATTTGAGGCTTCTGTACATATCCTTTTATATGCTTAAAGTTATTTGTAAATCAATAATTATAGAAATAAAGAAAAAAAAAAGAATGGCAAGAGCGAGCAATTTGATTGAGAGACGGATGGAAAATTGAAAAATTTACCAACAAAAAATATATCAAAATTATGTAAATAAATATCAAAATATATTTTGATAAATTCTGATGAACGACAACATTTTAGGGGAAACTTAGACAGGAGATAAAAATTTTAAAAAAATGTAATATTTACCATCATATAATTTAAAGTCCAAAATATTTTCACAGAGAATTATTTTTGTATATTTTACCTCACGTTCTACTTCATTTTTCCCATAATCCTTCATTATTATAATTTTTCATTTTTAGTCACAGTGAAAAATATACCTATTTTCTCCTCCTTATAGTTGATGAGAGATAAATTTGTGTTTGTTAGTGAGATAAAAATGGTAACACAAAAAATAAAAAAAATATACTGAGGACAATGACTGATGTATAAAACATATATATTGTATTAAATATATTATATAGATAATATATGAAAATGAATCAATAAAATGTATATGTTGAAAATACAATTATCTTTTAAAATTTCTGCAAATTTGATTTCCAGGTACTTTTAAATGAATTCAGAGGACTAAAATGTGTAATCATTGCTAAAATGGTGTTTCTACATTTTCTCCATATCCGCTCTATTCGTACCCTCCATCAACTTAGAAAATATTGAAATGAAGAAGAGTGATGTGTTCAACATAAGTCTGAAAAGTGTTGACTAAATATTGACATAGGCTTTCGATATTTCAATTATCATTGAGGTGGACGATAAAGGTGATTCTCTGAAACAGAAGGTGTCGGAGGTGTGGTAAACATTCATGGGTATGTCACAGATGCCATCAATTTCTACACTCATCCCCAAAACCCATGAACAACAATAGTAAGTGGATTTATTTATATACAGCCCAGTTCAATGGATTCCATATTAAATTTCGATCGATAACCATTTTGTCAAGTTGCATTAAGAATATTGTGAAGTATGTTGAAGATATGGCCATATGAATTATGAATGCATACAATAAAACTGATTGCATAAACTGTACAACATGACATCTCTCAAGGCACTGTTCACGAACTAGTTACTATTGTAAAAATTTATTGAGCAACCCAATAAGCAAAAAATAGAGAATATTTTATTGCTTTTCTTACGTAACTTGCAGGAGGCCTCAATACCCCATGAATGTTAACAGAAGAAGCACTTTGGTAGAAAACACCAATGGCAAAAAAATTAGGTCGAAGCTCAAATGAGGCCATCACCCGGCAAAACTCGAGACAAAAGCGCTACTTACTAGCTTCTGCCTCTGACCTGCAAATACCAAAGTACTCCTGGGGCCAGGAAAAGATGTCAAGCAACTCACTCTGGGGTGGCAATTAATTGAGAAGGTCAATCATAGTCAATTTTGCCTCACAATCTTGATGGATATATTGAATTATGAACAATTTGGGAAAATGCATGCGGAGATTGACCTCTATACCACCCCTAATTCGCCTTTGTCCTCTTAATTATGCTTGTGAGAAAAGCTCTGGAGAATTTTTCTTCAGAAATCAATTGCCTCTCTAAGGAAAAGAAAGGTTCACAACAAAGTATATCTCCTGATAAAACTTTTCTCTATCTAGAAGAGGATTTGTTGACATTTGAGACACTTTTGTTTTTGTATTGAAAATTGTTTTTGACATCTTAATGAGATAGCTGAACTTTTCTAAATTTTGTATAAAGTCACGAATGTATTCATGCGTCTTAATACAAAAGAATAACATACAATCCGGAGATTAAGCAGAAAATTGATTTAATTACTAATCTAATTAATTTTAATTATTATCAAGTTAATTAATATTGATCATAACAATACTATTTTGCTGATATCTACCTTTCACCTTAAAAATACCTTTGAATAAATTATTGTAGTTTCTCAGTAATATGTATAAGGATAAACATTACTTATTTACACTAATTTGTTTAGTTGAATTTCATTTAAGGGTAGGGTCGGAGGAACGTCTGTTCGACAGGGAACCCCTATTGACACTTTTGTTAAAATGTTGAAAATTATTTAATGTATCTAGTAAAATATAAGTAATATAACGATTTTTCTGTAATATACCTTTTACTATAAACAGAGATGTTCAAATTTCATATCCCAAATGGTACAGAGTAGGGTGTCAATAGGTGCTGACACGAGTTCTTAAAGTGTCAATAGACGTTCCTTTCACCCTAAGTGTTCCAAATTTCCGACAGCTTTAAATTAAAACAAGTAAAATAATTAAAATTATGTATTTTATCTTTAAATAGTCAATGAAATTTTACTTTCTTTTAAATATTTATTCGTTTTTGAATGTATAAACACAAAAATCGTTAAAAATATTGGATATAATTTGAAGAGTTTTACAAAAAATATGACAGATCTCTTGTGTTACTAGCAGTCTTGTACCTTGTGGGGAGGCAAATGATTTTCCTTCAAGATTTTTCATTAGGGTAAATGTCCTTATTCAAAACCATTTCCAGACGCTTTAACTTTGACAGAAGATTCAACATATTCACATCGAACAGACTGGGCTTTTTTACATGGTCATTGCTTTTTTACTTCTTCATTGCTTTTTTAGACGTGGAAAAAATATTCAAAAAATTGCGGAATCAAACCAATTTTTGCATCAATTTGATCTTTTTCCGTTCTCTGAGACAATATAAAAGAAAATGATATTTTAGTAAAATTAGTCAAATTTAAATACCTTGAACAAAAAGCAAAAAGCAATTGCCCGGTCAATTGCTTTTTCTTGACAATTCCATATCACATAGTCCGTTAACATTCTCTATTTGAATTCACTGTTCGAAATTTCATCGACCACCATCGAAATCAGCTGATGCCAGGAAAAATCAAAACAAAGGATATTTTACTCATAAAACTCTTGTGAAAAATTTTGAAATACATTTAAAATGAGTCTAGGCTTAGTGAAATTAAAGTTTAGTATAAAATACATGTGAATAATGTGAATTACATTGTTTTGAACAACTAAAAATATTTCCCGCCTTGGACATTTTACTTACACTGGATGGCGCTGTTCTCAGTGAGTTATTTAATCGAAAACAATGAAGGTGTCATATTCACTTCTCCATTGCTTCTTTGAAAATCGATTAAAAGAGCAATGGCCCAGTCTGTTCGATGCTATTAAGTTCATATTTTTACTGGAGAGCATTACATAAACTTGCTCCATGACTCTTCTAAAATGTTACTGTTTAGTGAAAATCCTTTTGATATAATTTGAAAACTTCTTAAATACAAGAAAAATACGCGAGTGTAAAATGCTTCTATTGGAAACAAATTAATCCAAATGGAGACAAGAGAAAGTTTCTAATTGGAGACAAACAGTGTAAGTGAAACCGCGATGGAAGGCTTCCAAAACCTTGTTGAGTTGCTTCTGAGTGCAGGATTTGTTCTTATTCCTGGTCTTTTCTCCACTCCCATCTAAAGCAATAAGAAAATCTCTCCAAAGAAATCATATTTCCAGGGCTTCCTCTTGAAGCATTTGCAGACACTTAAAAAAAACCGTTTTTGTTCACGAAATAGGTAATTATTTCATTTGAAAACTTCACGAACCGTTAACAATAAAAAATAGCACTTAATTTAACTAAAATTAGCCAGAAATATGATATAAATGTTAAACAAAACGAATAAACAACAATCACCTCATTGTGTTTTTCATTGGAAAACATGGTGAAATGGTACACTTTTAATTTTTCTGAGAAATTAACAAATTAAAATTTGTGAATATGAATGGATTTTCGCTTTATTTGGAGAAAAATTAACTAAATAATGAAACTGTGGTATAGAAAATATATAAATATAATAATTAAGTACCGTATTTATCATGAAAACAATGACGTTTCTATTTAGAGTAGCGAAAATTTCCATTTGGAACAGGTTTTGAATTAGCTTAATTTACCCTAAAATTGATTAGTGTTCTTTAAAGATTGTTTTGTTTTCGTTAATTATAAACCATTATTTAAATTTTAAGTGATATTTCCCAGCTGGACCACATATTTCGTATTTCGTGGGATTGTTCTTATCCCAAAATGCTATTGAATATATTCCAAAATGTAATTGATTTTATCGCATTTTGAGATTGATACTACCGCATTTTGAAATTATTTCTATCGCATTATGGGATTGTTTTTATCCCATTTTGGGATTATTTTTGTCCCATTTTGGAATAATTTTTATCCCATTTTGGGATTTTTTTATCGCATTATGAGCTTGTTTTCATCCGATTTTGAGATTGATTTTTTTATCTCATTTTGGGATTGATTTTTTCTAGTTCCATCTGTCCAGGCTATCCAGATATCCACATTTTTTGCTCTGGCCAAGATTTGATCTCACGACTACATGGCATATCTCTACTTCAGGGTCGACAATTTAACAAATTGTTCCACGAGATGACTTGAATTTTCTTGATTCGCAGGACGAAGGGTTTCTAATTTTAACCCTTTGGATTTGATTCTATCGCATTTTGAGATTGATTTTGATTAATTTTGAGTATTACTGCTCGAACTTAAAAAGACACCAGTTATATTATTTTTATTCATTTTTCAATATTTTAGGAATTTATTTGAAGAAAACAAAGATGATAAATTACTTTACAGAACTCCAAAGAACACTTCTAAAAAAGAAATAACAGGAAATTTTAATATTACTAAAAATGTTACACTACAAATAAAGGGTTTTGGTGCTTATTTACAAAGGCAAAATTTGGTACACTAACCAAATTTCGTCTTTAATAGAAAATTAAATTTTCTATTAGGATAATTAGAATTTAAACTTCTTAAAAGCTGCCCCTCCCGTATTTTTAGATGTCAAAGCAAAATATATAATTATTTATTTTATTTTTCCTTAATTGTAAAAAATCAAACATCTTATGGATGAGCATAAAACCTGAGGAGTTTTACACAGCCTTGCTCTGGAGATTGGGATGTTGATAGCCGATGCTATAAGGACGGTGGTAGACGCAAGAAATATTTTTGATATGTATCATATTCTCCAAAATCAATCATGATTAATAAATCCATTTTAAGCATTTTAAGGTTTATCGCAGGAGATATTACATGTCTTTGCGTAAATAAATACAAAAATCTCGGATAAGCTTGTAGTATATGAGATTCTGTATTGACCATTTTAAGAGTACTTACAATTCAAAATTCTTGTAAAAGATTTAGTGTCTCTCTAGCAATATATCCATCGTCAGTCGAGCAGCCTTAGTTACTCACTCATTTCATCGTTAGAATTAGAAATTTTAAAATAGAATTTGAAATATTTCGTTGTTTCAAAAAAATACACAAAACATTCTTAACCCTTTAAGGACGAGACAGTTTTCGCTGACCGAAAATTAGCAATAAAAATGAAACCGATAAACAAAACTTGTAAAACGTCTTACATCTAACCTTCGTAAAGCAAACAGAAACTGATTTGATGTATTTTTTGTCTCTATGAACGATAGGGACAAAAATAGCCCAAAAATTTAAGTAATTTTTCTGACGATACCAATGACTGATAATTTTCACTCTAACGAAAAATATTATGTTTGAGTATTGTAGTTTCCTTTTCCAAAACAGTTTTGCTTAAAAAAGAATGGAAGTATAAAAAATAATTCAAATCAATTTTCATTATGAGAATTTAAAAATTCGTCATTTTAGAGCTTAAATATTTATCATATAGCAAATAGGTGGAGACTTGCAAAAAATATCCTAGATTCCTTCAACCTTCTACTTTGCAATTACGTATAAACATAAGAAATAAAATAACTTTAGGTAGTCAGGAAAAATTATTTTCTTTATGGGACACCGGTGTTCCAATCGTCCTTAAAGAGTTAACTTCTGCCAAAACAATATTTTGAAGACCATGGCGAGTGATAAGGGGGAAATGAAGTTAATAATGAACGAACCCACAGGATAAATTTGAGAGAGAAGTTATCTGAAAACATCAAATCCATCAGCATCATACCTATATGATTTAGTATAATTTGCAAAATGATTTGGTCATTGATAACTTTATTTTTTCAGTCTTGTTGTGTTATATCATATCATAAATAGCAAACATTGAATATATTTACAATGAATCAAAAATACCAAAGAGGACTTTCCTAGAATTTATTGAGTAAATCTTATGAAGCTGTCTGTTTTGAGAATTTATATACTGATTAAACAAGTACAACCAAAAACATGAAATAAAAACATTTTTAGTATCAACAATATATATATATATATATATATATATATATATTTAAATTGAATTAAATAATTGGTGAGAGAATTGTATAAAGGTGTTGCAATCACATCTGTTTATTATTTTGTATCATTTATTATGATAAAAGGTCTTTTAGATGTATTTGAAAATCAAAGAGAAAAAGGAGAAAATCTTATGCGGACATGTACAGGGGCAACCCACGCAAAATTAGTGCCATTCTTGGTATTTTCCTCCGAGTGAAATTGAAAAGTTACCGCGCGTCTCTGGTCGAAACGTTCTTGGTGGATGTGGTAACAACGGTAACGACCTTTGACATTTCCACATGCCATGTACATACAATAGCACGCCCCATGAAAGATGCCAGGGATAAATTAACAAAATTCTCTTTTTCTTCCGCTCCTTTGGACGCTGAAAGAAGGAAAAAATACACTCTCACTTGGATCAATTTACGCCTTTGCAGACATTAAAGTTAGAGACATTAGAATTACCCAAAGGGTATTACAGGAAATTTCTGGGAAATAACAGAACTGGTCAATATTTCCCTGTTTATCACAACTGAAATATACCGAATTGTGCATACATCAGTCTGGCAAATTTCAGAGAAGTCCTAATAAAACATATATGGAAAGGTTTTTTTTTTACTGATGGTAGGAATAAAAGTGCAAAAAGATCTGAAAAGAATATCGTCATATGGGAGAATCATTGTAAACCAAAAGTCGATATCTTTAACCATTTGTCATTATGGATCTAAAACTACCATCAAAGTTTAATTACTTCGCTTTACTAAATGCTTCAGATTTAAAAAAAAAAATTATGAATAAATACATACTACTTTGGGATAGCGAGAATGCGTAAAACATTTCCACGTTATTTCAAACGATTCTTTATTTTATGAAAATATATACAAGCTATTTTCAAAACAAAACCGAGTCATATCCATTATTTAATAACTTTTTGTTTTAAATATTTAATTGAAATTTATTTAGCTACAAAGTGTGATAATCCAGAATTATAGAATATCATAATATCTCCATTTAATTTAAGTCTTTATTGAAAATCTAAGATTTAAATTAGTAATCTAAAGTGTTTTTTTTTTTAATATTTTCATGAAAACTCAGTGAAAATGGATACTGCGAAGCGGGTAAAATTCATAGAAAAACTGTCGTACATCAAGCTAAAATTGTTTGAATATCAGACAAACATGCTATTTATCACAGAACATTAAAATTTCTTGGTAATAATGCAATGCAGAGGGTGTTCCCATTAATACGTGATACAATTCTTAGGAATCCACTATTGTGCTGAGGTAAAAGGGCAAAAGTGTAGTTGAATGGTGGCAAATAATCAATAATCTTCTGGAATTTCCAATTAGAAAGGACCTTTTCAATATATTTGTTGACACATCACTCAAATTGAGCAAGAGAGCATTGCCTAATTTCGAAAACAGCAATCAGAATGGTATTTATTGTGACATTCAGTCAAAGGGCACTTCATAGCCTTCCTCTCTTGTAACTCCTCAACAAACAGGATTGGTAAAAGGTCATACCTTAATAGGTTAATGAACCAACCGTTTGCGATAATGTTCCATCCTCCAACGGAGGTTTTCCATGTTTTATTCTTCATCAGAAGATCAATTGGAAAACAAACATCTTTGTTCCTTAAAAGGCGGAAAACCTACACAATGAATGTGTTTCGCAGTAAGATAAACATTTATTTCATTATTAGCACATTTCCAAAATGAAAACATAGTGAAAGTTGTTCAAGTCAGGATTTTGTTGTAGCGTGGAGCCATGGATATGACCAAATTTAATATTTACTTACGACTTTAGTATATTTTTACGGTTTTGATATAATAATTTGATTAGGATTTAACTAGTAGTGAAATTCGCAAATATCATTGATGAATTTCAGCTCGTTATGTTACAGCTCGAATTGAACCGCTTTCAACCGCTTATCCCTATTGCAGGGGCCTCTCGACATTTAATTTTTCCATAAGTTTTTGCACAGAAGCACTGAAGACTATTGGCAAGTTTTTTTCTAAAGAGAATTGACTTATCAGTTCGATATATAATATTTCGAAAACGTGCATTAAAAGCTATCTAAAAATACATATTTCATAATGTTCGCCGAAATAATACAAGAACTAGGAGCAAATTTGTTTAAGACACGGTGCAGTATCTGCAAAATTTTTACAAGGAAAAGCCAAAAATAGCTTCACTTTTTATTAGGATTGATGGGCCCGTGCCCTATTGGGGTCGCGGGCCTATTACATCCAATTTAGCAACCTACGCATGTCGATTCTCCGCCACTTCAGGAAGATGTTCGGGTTCGATCCCAATGCGTTCCAAGGCAGGATTCTGAATTTGATTCAGCCACCTTGTCCTAGGTCTACCTCGAGATCGACGCCTCTTCACAAATATTATTTTCAAAATTCTGTAGAATTTATTTCAAGTAAAAGTTATTATTATTGTGAGGACATTTTCACAGAATAGCACTTATCTAGGCACAAACTTTAAGATTCCACTAGGTAAATGCGAGGAAAAAGCATCAAAGTAAGATATTTGTATTCCAGGATATAATTCATGCGAGTAACTCTGATGGCAGAGTTTCAGGAGTTTCACCTTCGGGTTTAACAGAAGCAAACACAAGAAAGCAAGAAGCGTAGAGAAACTCATTACGACAAAGTGTGACCTAAAGGGTGTTCTATGGTCGAGAATCAAAACCAACCTATTTGAAAAGTCCTTTCTGAATAGATAAGTACACTGAGTGAGAGAAATCCGAAAAAGTTAAAATAACATTCCTGAAATGTTAATTTTACCCTGCGGTATTGATCCAAAATCGGTGTAAATATTACCCTTTTTAGGTGTATTTGGGGTTAAAGTTACACTTTTCATGTTAATTTTACCCTAAATAAGGTGTAAAATTAACATTAAAAAATGTTGATATATTTTTACACCTAAAAAGTGTTCAATTTCTGAAAAAAAAAGAAGAAAAAAAAATAAGAACACAAAAGATTTCTTTCGATTTTTTTGTTTCTTTTTTATTTTGCAATTACAATAGACTCTCGCTAATTCGGCTCTTTTAAGATCGGGCTACTTTTTAATTCGGGCAGCAGTTAAATTTGAAAAAAGTTTACCGACATTTTTCATTTTTTCGAATAAAGATATTTTTTCACAATTTTCCCATGTTTTGTTTTAGTTACGATGTGATTTTGCACTATAAAGGTTTCATGAAATTTACCATAAATATGAATATGTAAACTTAATATTGGCATGCGGAAGAACAAAAAATCGTGGCATTTCAAACAATTTGATGCCCGAATTTCTCGCTAATTCGGGTGACATTTCGGTCCCAAATGCCCAAATTTGAGAGAGTCTACTGTAAGTGACATTTGATCCGCAACCCTTCAGCACATTTCGTCAAATTCCTCTCGCCCAATTCGCCATTTTCGGCTTTTTAGAATAGTTAAATAGAATTTTCTTGCTAAAAATAGCCTTTGGAAAATAACTCGAAAAGTGCATTTCTCGTTTAGATAGAGAAAAAACGCTCTTCTACAAAGGTTGAGAGGAATAAATTTTCTATGAAAATATGTCATTTAGGTTTTTTTTTTTTTAATTTACAGGAGCCCGTAATAAACCGAACCAAAATGTGATAATTTTACCCTATGCCTGATACTAGTATTTTCACCAGAATTTTTGACTTTTTGAGTATGATTACAAAATTACCTTTTAGAAAACGGCTCGATAAATGTATTTCGTTACAAAATGGAAAGAAATGACTTTCACAAATTTGTAGAACGCTACTTGCGCTAATTAGAATTTCTGAGGCGACGGGTACCTTGTAAAAAATTAAAATATCCGTTTTGTGACTTTTTACCCCAGTCTCCCCTACCTATCCTTTTTCTAACGTACAGTACCAGAAGATCCAGGAAAGATACCAAGGTTTTTGTTCTTACATTTATCGTCAAAAGAACACAATTCGTAAAACGAGTGGCTATGAGTGTGGAAAAGTCATGGAAAATTTCAAAATGCAAATTTTCTATGTCCTAGAAGTGTATTCGTGGGTTTTTTCGATCCAGAAAATGTCACCCAACACGGAAGTCCTCTCTGTACTTTCAAATTTTCTGCAGCCTAATTTCGTAGTTCTTTGAAATATTTTGACGAAAATAAAAAAAAAAATGAAAACAATAAGTTTGGGAACACTCATTCGGAAGGCCCTATTTGACTAAATTAATTTCCAGAAGAGAATCAATTCCCGGAACACTATGGAAAAGTTGAATTGATAGTAAGTCAGATGCTGATTGAAAAGTATGAATTTACTTTCAGAAACCACATTGATTGAATCCATCATACTACTATAATGATAACAATTTAAAAACATTTTCTTGGTTTCCATTTAAAATGAATAGTAACGTTCGATGAGAATGAGTTTTCTAGACTATTCACAATATTTCGCCATTTATTTCTGCACACAAGAAAACTGTGACATTTGACCTTTATCATTTTTAATATTCCACACAGAAATTCAAGTTCATTCATGAGTCAAAATGATTATTTTGGCAAAGGCTCTATGGAAAATACTCCTCGCCCATATCTTCTGCCTTTTTTTACCCACTCATAGTTGTAAATTAAATATTGCAGGAACACGCCAGCAGGAAGAAATATGTATAACGATTGAGGGAAATTAATTAAAAAAAAACTGTGTATGGCGTAGAGAAATATATCGTCCTAGAGATTCTGCCCACAGATTTTTAGAATACAATGCAAACGAATTGAATAAATTTAAATGTTATAATGATTGCCAATTCTAATCACTATAAATATTTTTGCTTTAATAGACTTCCGGAGAAGTGTTTCGGATGACTTATAAATGGGCAATAATGGTTATGCCATTTTTTTTCAAGATATATTTTGATTCATAACATGATATTCTTTAAGGGGTTACATGGATCTGAAAGACTAAAATACAATGAATCTTCTTTAATTTTTTTTTTCAATATTGTGAAAAAATTATTTAATTCAAGGTCTTAAACGTCTTAGGCATATAAAAGCACAACATTTAAGCAATATTTTTTGAAAATTTCATCAAAAAATTTTTTAAAAAAATGCAGTCGTTAGGATCTAATTTTTGCAGACATTTTGTGAAAAATGAGACTTAGGGCAGAATCACATTGACAGTAAAATGCTCCCCGTCACCGTCAAAGCCCTCACCGTATTTCGTTGATTTACGCATTTTCATTGCAAATCTTACGCAAATTTTCCATTACGATATTACCTTGTCTCATACTCGGTGGCACTGGGTGAAAATAGTATAAGAAAATTAAATAAATAAAGCGAAAATGCGGTAAACGGTAAGCAAAAAAAACTGTAGGATTTTTTTGCTACAGTTTTTCGTACAGTTTTTTTGCTCACCGTTTATCGCATTTTCGTTTTATTTCTTCAATTTTCTTATATTATTTTCACCTAGTGCCACCGAGTATGCGATAATGTAACACGGTAATTGAGAATTTGCGTAAAAATTACAATGAAAATGCGTAAATCAACGAAATACGGTGAGGGCTTTGACGGTGACGGTGAGCATTTTACTGTAAATGTGATTCTGCCCTTACTTTGCGATAGTAACCGTGGTGTCATATACCATAGGACTAGTTAAACCCGAATTAAAGCCTGAATTAACCATTATCTTTCACACCTTACGAGAAGCTTACTTAGAAAAGCCAGTGATAAGCCTAAATCAGAGGGCCAATTTTTGAAATTCTCACTCGCACCCGCGAGCTCTTTAGTGGCCGAGAGAAATTAACTCGTACACCCCGGAAATTCTTTAGTATGTGCAACGAGTACTTTATGTTATAAAGAAGTCGTTACATAAGGATTTGAATCTACGGGGTGTGCGAGTGGATATCTCTCGGCCACTAAAGAGCTCGCGGGTGCGAGTGAAAGTTTCAAAAATTGGGCCTCAGCTTATAGAGATGCAATTTGGTGCGATTCCTTCATTGCAAATTTGGATTGTGGCAGATTCGAACAGTTATTTATACATAATGGCGCTAGCACACCTTTTAGATCAGGAAAATTTCACAAAGTCAAAATTCGCATTCCTTTCTTTCTCAAAAGTACTGCATATGTCTATCCTACGCTTTCATACTCTTCTTCTTTTGAACATCATGCGATTTTAAATTTTATGTAACCCAATTTTCTGATCGAAAGAATGACACATACTTATGCAAGTTTTTTGAAAAAGAAAACGACACGAATTTTAATGGCTGCAGCAGAATGGTAAGTATTTTGGTAAAATGGTAAATAAAAAAATCAAAAATGGTAAGTAAGAAATGCAAATTTGGTAAGCGAAACATCAAAATTGGTAAGTAAAAATTCTAAATTGGTAAATAAAAAATCAAAATTGGTAAGTAAAAAATAAAAATTGGGAAGTAAAAATTAAAAATTGTTAAGTAAAAATTAAAAATTCGTAAGTAAAATAATCAAAAATAGTAAGTAAATAAATCAAATTTGATATGTAAAAAGTCGAAAATGGTGAGAAAAAAAATCAAAACTGATAGGATAAGTGTGCCAAATTTCGGCATAGTTGCATGCAAGCGCCAAAGTCTCAAGTTTGAAATGTAATATCTTTAATAGAAATTGATTTTTTATTCCTTCTATTTAAGGAGTGTTGCTTAGAACCTTGTAGACAGTTTATCGTCCTTATTTACTCTAAAATCATTCTTAATACATTTTAAAATAAATAAAAATGTAGACATAGCTTTGGTGCCCTATTTCAGCCACCTTCATTCTCATAGTTCATTGTCCTTCAGAAATTCCTCCAATGCCTTTTTCACGTCATCTCGTTTGTCGAAGCTACATTTTTTGTCATTCTTTTGCATTTTATAATTTTATAATGTAAAAAATAAAAATTCATATAAATTCGAGGAACAAAAAAGGTGGCCGAAATTGCAAGCTGGCCGGAATTTGGCACACTTACCCTAAGTAGAAAAAACTATAATGGTAAGTAAAAATGTCTAAAATTGTAAGTAAGAAAATTTAAAATGGTAAAGAAAAAAAACAAGATTGATAGGTAAAAAATCAAAAATGTTAAAATGCTTCACTGTTAGGACAATGGAAAATTTTCTGTTTAGGAATTTATCAGTAACGCCTGCTGGAGCAAAGGGAAATTTTCTGTGTTTTGGGAACTTATTAGTTCTGCCCATTGGGGCAAAGGGAATTTTTTTTTTGTTTTGAGATTTATGAGTTTTGCTCTTTGGACAAAGGGAAATTTTCTGTGTTTTGAGAAATTATTAGTTTCACCCTGTGATGTGGGGCAAAAGCAAATTTCCCTGGGCAAAGGGGAATTTTTGAAAAGTTTTAAAATAAACTTGTACCATTTATATCATTTTTGGTTTTTTTACTTAGTATTTTTAATTTTTTTACTTGCCATTTTTGATTTCTATACTTACCATTTTTTCTTTTTTTACATATTCTTGAACTTTTTACTTATTTTGGTTTTTTACTTATCATTTTTGATTTTTTTTACTTACCAAATTTCTCTTGTTTACTTACCAAATTTGATGTTTTACTTACCGAACCTAACTTTGACTTACCAAAATTATTTTTTTTTTACTTACCAATTTTGATGTTTTACTTACCAAGTGAATTTTTTACTTACCGTTTTTACCAAAATACTTGCCAAAAATGTTTTAGCCAAGTTTAATTTCATGAAATTATACCAAGCTAAAAGGTGTGCCGGAACCTTAAGAACTTTTGGACTAAAAGGTATGCCGAAGGATTAAAATGTCACAATAGTTATAACATGTTAAATGTCTTAAAATTTCATCCTTATGTAATTCATATTGAAATTTCTATTGGATAGAATTAAAGAAATATGCTGAGCTTTTAGAAGTTTGAATAAATTCTTAACTCCCAGTGTAACAAGTTCCGGGTAAAATCCACAGTGGTCACCTGCACATTAAAATTATTGTAAAATTTTTAATATTTTAAACTGATTTTGATAATGTTAAGTAATTTGATAAACTTCAATAGATATATTTTTCCTGATTTCCAGTAATTATTTTCTTTTAGTTATTGAATGCTCCAGGAAAAAGGTTCAAAGGGTCGTTCAATAGCATTTACGGCTGATAACATTTACTTTAAATGTCAGGAGATGAGAATATCGAAAAGGATAAGTGGAAGAATATATGTCTCAGGAAATGGGATGATTAAGAAGCCTGGAATAATAGGGCGGATTGAAGTTGATACTTGTAGAAATTGGTGTTTTGCTGATGGGTGGCTTTAGTGTCCGGGAGAGATGGAATTCTTGTAGACTTGGCGGCACCGCGACATGCTCCCTCCCTCACATTTAGCACCCGCATTTGGCACGGGATCCGAATCCCCTCCATCCCCCACGGAAGTTTCCCTGCGACGGCAACTCTGACGCCACGGAAAGAGCACGTGTTTGTGTGCAGCAAGAGTCAGAGGTCGCTGAACTTCCGCGCAATTTGATGCGGCTGCCTGGACGCCGCCACTCTTATTCACCAATTTAATGTACCCATTCTTCACATCACCTCTAAACTAGGTCATAGCCTTTTCGACCCAGCTTTTCATGTACCTCTTCACCCAATTAACCCACTGTCAGTCAAAAATAGAAATTAGAACCCAGATGAGAGGAGAGTTCTCCTTCTCCTTCTCCAGATTCAGGAGCAACTATTTCCGCAATAGAAAGGGTGGATGTAGGTTAAAAGTTTGCAAATATTACTTCAATATTCAATGCAAATTACCCAAGAGTGTCACATTTCTGAGAACTTTTCTGCAAGTTGTAGCTCAAAGAATCTCCATTGGAAGTCCTTCCATGAGCCATTCTCACGTGCCAGAAAGTGTGTACTTAGAACTTTTTGCAATAAATATAAAAATTTGCAAATTTATAAAGATTTACATAATATTCCACATTTAGTTTTGGAATACAATATAAATTCCAAATAGCTCATAAAATATATTTAATAATTTAATATAATTTAAAGTGGTACAAGTTGGACATGGCTTTTTTCTTGATAAATACAGTACAAAATTTGTTTTGAAGCACAAGGAACAAAATTATAAAATTAAAGCATTAAAAATATACAAAAAAAAATGAAGTACTAAATTTATCAAGAAAAAAAGCCCTGTCCAACTTGTACCACTTTACCCTATATACCTAAAAGTATATTTTACAAATTTTAGAAAATCTTGTAATAGACGATCCATATAAATTCATTTTAAGAAATCTACCAGTACTATTAGTAAGAAGTATCATTTCGAGTATTTAGTAATACAGTGTGCTTGGCAAGGGGTTACTCAAGATAGAAAATTTGTGTCTAGTCTATAGGGGAAGTGAGGGATGCTTCGCACGCGCGAGCCTTCGAACAATCCGAGTTTTCTCTTTGTTTGAAAAGTGCTACTTGCTCATTTCTTAGGCATTAGATAGATAATCATAAACCTCATCTTCACTGCAAAAATAAGCAACCTAGCCCTTCTTTCCTACATTCTAGAATCACAAATGCAAAAATTGCCTAAAATGGGAAATTTTGATGACTCACATTTCGTGTGATTTCTCACAGTTAAATTGATTTTCAGAAATAATCACTTACACCAATAGATGAAGGGTTAATCTGGGTTGATATTTACGTAATATTTTTTGCATCGGAGGAAAATTATTTTCCGAGTGGCGAAAAAATCCTAAATACTACACTGCGTATTGGTTCAGCCACTGAAAGTGTTATGGTTCGCCAACTCATCAGGTAACTCCAGCAGCTTAAAATCACAACATAACCTCAAAGAGGAAAACAAAAGAACCCAGCAACGAAAGTTCCCTGTTTGAACACCGTTCAGCAAACGCGTTCGAAACAGGGTTCGGTCCAATGTAAATTCTTACGGGCTGGGAAAAAACGAACGCGGTTGAAGCAATAGTTCTCTATAATGGCCACCACTTTCTGAACATTTGGGAGGCCGCCACCGTCGCGACAAGTCAAACAGGGACTCTTTCGTTGCCGGGAAAAGGAAAATGAAGAAAAGACAGCTGATAAATTTTTAGGGTTGTCACATTTGGAATTTTCACATTTCAGTCGATTTTTCGACATAAATTTGCAAGAAAAACAGTGTTTCAGAAAAATTAGAAGAAAACTGTTTTAGACACCTTCTTTTAGTGAAATAATGGTTTCCGTGGATTCATGGAACTTGAATCTAATAATCGGTAAATAATTTTTAATTGTGAGCAAGAGTTATTCCAGGAAAAAATGCAATGACGAACTTTAACAACCCATCGTGCGAATCTTGTCTCCACAGGCAAGGTTCGCACAAATCATCATACTTTTTTTCATTTTCCTGTCCAGGAAAAAGAACAGATTTTACGGCAGTGAATTAGGCACGCATAGAAAGTTGAAAGACCACAGATTCTTGTGGTATAGCGCAATTGATTGTACATTTTGCTGTTCAGCCAGAAAAAAATCTTGAATATTGACTTCCAAAAAGCATGCGAACCATCCCTCACTTCCCCTATTTCGTTTATTCCATGTGATTCCAATGTGATTCTAATGATTCCAAGTGTGTGATTCTGTTAATAATTTAATTCGGTATTCCGTAATTCTAAATTATTTTTGAAGTTTATCGCGGAAAAATCTACTGGCGGATATAGAAAGTAGCAAAGAGGTGATATTGACGGGGCCCGTATCCCAAAGGTGCCTCACTGAACCGTTCTTTTAAGTGTTTTATATTTTTTGTAAGTTTATTTTTATCAACTCGGCTATTTTGCATACTGCATGTTTTAAAGGTAGAACTTACTATTCGGTTCTAATATTAAACGTTGAAAAATTAAAACACAAAAAAATTAAAACATAAAAATATAAAATTTAAAATAATTCAAAAATTAATTCAAGACATTCAAGTTCATTTTCACACAAGACGCTTCTACTGTTTTGAAATGTTTATTGTTAGATTTTATGAGCTTTCCAAAAAAGCTCAAAATCATTTAATTTGGATAAAAGATCGGTAAAAGATAAAAATCGACAGAATATATTCAAATTAAATGTCTTCAAAATAGGATTAAGAAAGAATAAATATTGGAAGTTAAAAAAAATCGGAAGGTGCTTTTAATTTCTTTTCCTTAAAAAAAGAAGCTAAAAAACTTCGGAAATCAATTAAATCGGATTATGTGCTGTTTGAACCACTTAAAATCATCAAAGTCGAATTAAAATAAGATTTATAAAATACGACATCCCGTCGAATTTGTTAAAATTGGCCTCTTTCCTCTTTCCTGATTTGAATTCTATAGTTGCCAATTGGTGTTCTTGGGTAGTTACTCTATCTAAAGCAATAGAGTTTGTAATGAATTAATGCGCAGCAATTAAATTCAGTGACCGTTAAGTCGTGTGTTTGACAGAGGCTCCCCACGACCCCATATGAGATAATTTTTTTTTCTTTTCAAAAAATTCATCTAGGGGAAAGTGCTCTCCCTTCGAACGTTCATGCCTTCGAATAATGTGAATTTATTTTGTTTTTCGTAAGAGATTTACACTAAATTATCACAGAATTATCAACAATTGATGATAAGCCAACTAATATTTAATAGAAATGTGTAAGTATCTTGGGAAAACTAAAAGAAAATTCACATTATTCGAAGGCATGAACGTTCGAAGGGAGAGCACTTTCCCCTACTAATCTGTAGGAAACTAATCCCAAAATATGAACTTTCTATCTCAAGTATTTCTGGTACATTGACTGAATGGGTTAATGCATCTGACTTAGTGGCAATATATCTATTACTGCACGAACTCCACATAACATAATCCCTCAACAAAAATTCCACCAACGCGTCGTGCGATTTTTTTCATTTTCGGATATGTTTTAGAGATTATCCAGGCGGAAACTGACTATGTAGTGTGAAAATAGCGGTGAAATGTTCCTAATAACGGTTTTTCAAGGTCTTTAGTTAAAAATGCTCTAGAGAGCGCATTTAGCAGGCGAATCGGATCATGTTTAGGCTCGTTGGAAAGGTCTTGGAATTTCCGATAACACTAAACCGGTTCCAATCGGTATTGAACCGGTAATAGACCGGTTCATAACCGATAACTATTTTTTATTCTAAATTCAATTTATATTAGTCCTAAGTTATTTTGGACAATGTTTTGAGTGAATTACAAATCTGTACAAATCGGTTGTGACCCGGAAATGAACTGGTCATGAACCGATAAGTAATTTTTCGAGTGATTTATAAATCGGTTGACAAACCGGTAAACGGTAAATAATGCGAAAGTACTTTTTTGGGATAGTATCTGAGTCACGAGATCGAACACTTGGCAAAGACTGAGACGCTTTGTCACCCCTTTTTAACAGCTAGTCTCATGTCAAACATTTTCTGGAAAGATTAAGTGAGATTCATTGAAGGAATATGGGCAAAATATGAAATATTCGAAGACGGAATGTGTGAAGCCTCAGACTATTGCTTTGTTTTTTGTCTTAAAATTATCAATAATATCTGCTATTTCAGTTGAATTATTTATTAAGGTCACAATTTAGTGTTTTTATTTGATAGCCCGTCAAATAATATCTGCAGATCCCGTCAAATCATTGCTCTACCTGCCGATTTTACTCGGAGGTTTTTTTGAATTTTAACGGTATATTCTAGTACATTCAGAGAAAATCTGCAGATTCTCGGCAGAATTTCTCCCTAGAAAATCTGCATAACCTCCATTACTTCACAAAAATATTGTTGATTTATGAAGAAACTGTAGAAGTTATAAAGAAAATTGTATGCTCTGCTTAACAAGCATTACCGAGTACACATTTTAGATAAGTAAAAAAACTGCGAGCAAAAATACTAATTTCTTAAAAATCGCCAATCGAATGATACAAAAACATGAAATTTTGGTCGACACTCTGTTTAAAGTTTTCACTTCACTTTTCTCTACTTGTAACACGGCGTCGCAGAATTCTTTATTTTATATAAACACCGTGATATCACTAAGAATAACTCTATAGAATTTTGCAAACTTCAGTGAAAAATTTTTCCATCTCTTTTCTGACACATCTTGTCTGGAAAGTCTGGAATGTAGAAAAAATCTACAGAATATCTACAGAAATTCATCTAGAGATTCGTCAGAAAATCTGCCGAAATATTCTGACGAATTTTGTCCCAAGCCCAAATAAAATTCGTAAGAATATCTACAGAATTTATCTGCAGATATTCTGTAGAGGTGTAGATTTTCTCTACAGAAATCTTAAAGATATCTGCAGATATTATTTGACGGGATATCTTTAAGATTTCTGTAGAGAAAATCTACACCTCTACAGAATATCTGCAGATAAATTCTGTAGATATTCTTACGAATTTTATTTGGGCTTGGGACAAAATTCGTCAGAATATTTCGGCAGATTTTCTGACGAATCTCTAGATGAATTTCTGTAGATATTCTGTAGATTTTTTCTACATTCCAGACTTTCCAGACAAGATGTGTCAGAAAAGAGATGGAAAAATTTTTCACTGAAGTTTGCAAAATTCTATAGAGTTATTCTTAGTGATATCACGGTGTTTATATAAAATAAAGAATTCTGCGACGCCGTGTTACAAGTAGAGAAAAGTGAAGTGAAAACTTTAAACAGAGTGTCGACCAAAATTTCATGTTTTTGTATCATTCGATTGGCGATTTTTAAGAAATTAGTATTTTTGCTCGCAGTTTTTTTACTTATCTAAAATGTGTACTCGGTAATGCTTGTTAAGCAGAGCATACAATTTTCTTTATAACTTCTATAGTTTCTTCATAAATCAACAATATTTTTGTGAAGTAATGGAGGTTATGCAGATTTTCTAGGGAGAAATTCTGCCGAGAATCTGCAGATTTTCTCTGAATGTACTAGAATATACCGTTAAAATTCAAAAAAACCTCCGAGTAAAATCGGCAGGTAGAGCAATGATTTGACGGGAGTATTAACTTAAAAGCTAAATTGGAAAGGAAATTTTCTGAAAATCCATTGGAGTTAACTCTTTCGTCTCTTTTAGGACTCTAGTACCCAAAGAAACATATACATTTTCTATGAAAAACAATGTTTTTTAATTATTCAGAGTTGATAAAAATCCGATTCTTGTGGATGATTTCAAACTATAAGGATGTCCAAATGTAAGATATTTTTTGCAGGACCTCAATTAATTCCTGAGCTTAGATATTTTTGATTAAAAATTGTGAAATTGCCTTGCAGCATATGCTGCGGTCCGGAAAGAGTTAACGAATATTTTCAAATCTGGAATGCTTACCCGTCAAATCATTGCTCTACCTGCCGATTTTACTCGGAGGTTTTTTTGAATTTTAACGGTATATTCTAGTACATTCAGAGAAAATCTGCAGATTCTCGGCAGAATTTCTCCCTAGAAAATCTGCATAACCTCCATTACTTCACAAAAATATTGTTGATTTATGAAGAAACTGTAGAAGTTATAAAGAAAATTGTATGCTCTGCTTAACAAGCATTACCGAGTACACATTTTAGATAAGTAAAAAAACTGCGAGCAAAAATACTAATTTCTTAAAAATCGCCAATCGAATGATACAAAAACATGAAATTTTGGTCGACACTCTGTTTAAAGTTTTCACTTCACTTTTCTCTACTTGTAACACGGCGTCGCAGAATTCTTTATTTTATATAAGCACCGTGATATCACTAAGAATAACTCTATAGAATTTTGCAAACTTCAGTGAAAAATTTTTCCATCTCTTCTGACACATCTTGTCTGGAAAGTCTGGAATGTAGAAAAAATCTACAGAAAATCAGCAGAATATCTACAGAAATTCGTCAGAGATTCGTCAGAAAATCTGCCGAAATATTCTGACGAATTTTGTCCCAAGCCCAAATAAAATTCGTAAGAATATCTACAGATATTATCTGCAGATATTCTGTAGAGGTGTAGATTTTCTCTACAGAAATCTTAAAGATATCTGCAGATATTATTTGACGGGTATACTTCTGCCAAACTTTCTTTGGAGCATATGCAGTACGACATATTTTTCCCAAATTAATCCAATTTTCTCCCGGAAATAAAACTTTCAATGCTTTCTTTTAATTACAGTCTTATATTTTATATAAAATTTACACAACTTAGATCTTGCGGAAGCTCTGCAAGATGGGATAAATGTTCTCTAAGCTCTCAGCAATCTCCTGCCGTGACTTGGCTCCCGTGAAGACAATTTTGCCATTCACAAAGATCAGGAGCACTACTCGTGGCTTCACCATCCGGTAAACGAGTCCAGGAAAGAGTTCAGGCTCATACGAACTGAACTGCCCGTGCATCTGATTGAGATTCTCCAGGCGAATGGGAAATCTGAGATCGACAGTTGCCACAAGGTTCTGCAACTTGAAGTCCACGAACTGAACTGGAAATCCAAGTTTCTGAATAATTCTGGCAAATTTTCGGGTGCCCAATTGCGAAAATGCCTCTGTGCGAGCTCCTGTGCAGACCATCTTTCCCGAGCGGAAAATCAAGGCTGTGCATCGAGGCTCTCGGATTCTCATGACAATTCCGTGAAATCTAGATGGATTGTACTCGGAATTTCTCGTTCGGGAGTTGATTTTCTGCAAGTCCAAGACGCAGTTGAGATTTACAGTGGATACACAGTTCCTGTGTAGGCACAAAGTGATTAAATTCGGAAAAGCCCTCGTCAATATGTGAAAAATCTTACTGGATTTTGATGGAGTTGACAGCTTCTTGCGGTCCGGACGGTATCGGCGTTTGAGGAACCATACTGAGCTGCGGTGGCACCATTTGCTGAAACAAGGAAGTTCAGGAGTTTCAGACAGAGGTATCCGGTACCAGATTAAAGAAAACATCCTGATTTTGTGAAAATAAACTCAACAAAGCAAATCCAAAACGGCAAGAACGTACTTGTGGCCTGGAAACTGGACGTGGCGTCACTGGACTCGCCAGAAGCGCCCTCAGAGGTGATTCAGGAACAGGAGGGCGTTCCATTGTGTCACAAATAATCCCCAGAAACTAATAAAACACAGATAAAACCAATAAAATTAACAAAACACCCGACAGGAGCAAACGCTCCAAAACACTCCAATAGGCTTATTTGACATTCGAATAGGCTTTACCCGGCTGACAAGTAATGCGAAGATCAACACTTGCAGTATCGATAAGAAATATATAGTACCGTAAGTGCAGAGTGCGGGTGAATTTGACACCCTACTGTTCGTAGCTCTACTTTATTTCTAAAACTTAAGGATAGTCTTTACCGCCGATCTAACAATATTCCGATTCATTTACAATATTCGTTTCTTTAATATACTATTATTGTTTTAAAAAAATTAAATAAAATTCACAAACTAATTAGTAAAAATTCGTATAATTTTCTATTTTTATTATAATTTAAATTATCCCCCAAAAAGTTCGTAATAAAAAAATATATTGTCGAAATTAAGCTCAAAAATATAAAAACCATTTATAATTACTGCAGATTCTGATTTACACTACTTTAGTGGTTGTGTCAAAAATAATATTTCAGAACTTGGGTCATAAATTATATAAAAATAAATTATTTATATTTTTTTTTAAATACTCTAATGTGTGCATATTTTTCATTTTTTTAAATCTCAATTTTTTTCTGAAAGTTGTAGGATAAATTAATATTCTGTAATTTAGTTTTAGTTATTCCCGATAGTTTTCAGTAGAAAAACCATCTCAAAGAATCGACTACTTATTACACTTATTACACTCGAATACTTTTCAACTGAAAATCGTAATTTTAAATTTAAATTTTTGGAAGGCATTCAATTAAGTTTCCTCCATTGCAACAGAGGGCGTTAGTGAAACGCCCGTTAGTGAAACAGCTTTTAATGAGGAATTGACGATAAGTCCTCCAGGATAAGTTTTAATTGCGCTACATGCTTACCAGGACTTTTCATACGATAATTAAATAAAAAATTCGAAAATCATTTCACTTTTTTGAGACTTCCACTTCCGCAGTACTTCCACCTCAGTGTACACCACTTCCAAGCTAATATCTCCCCCTTGTTTCCACACCTATTGAATTAATCGTCGGAAATTGCCAAAAAGGAATGCAGCTCAGTACAACAGCTATTATTTATTTGATCATATAAACAGTTAGGTTGCGTTCATAGGAATGTACACCCGTCTGACATCTGACACAGGGTAAGGGGGCCCAGCCTTGAGCCATTAATTAACACCCAGCTTTAGGAATTATTTTAGCCCTCAGCGCCAAGATCCGAGTGGTAGGTACAAATTAAGGACTGAATTATGCCACATATATCAATGGTGGTGGAATGAAACTGTCAATTTCACATCCTGATTTCACCTTCAAATTTTATATAAATTATAGAAGCTACAAAGTTAGGAATATGTTTTATTTAACCAAGATGAACGATTTAACACTTTAGAAAAGCAAAAACAATTCTGAAAAAAATTGGCTCCTAAAAAATACCCCGAAAGGAAATAAAAACACGTATTTCAACATTGGAAATTTGTTTATAGTTATCACGACACTTTTCTCTAGACAAAACGCACCCACGCACATTTATTATTATTAAAAAAAAACCACTAAAATCACTGAGAATCTTTGCGTGAATTTTAAATACAAATAAAATGATTGGAAAATATTCCATCTTGTAATTGGCAGCTGAGCAACAAGGCCGGCAGCATAATTTTCGTAATTCTGCTGCTCACCACCATGAACGCAAAACAGTGTCCTTCACATATACTCCCTCCGTTCCGAAATAAGTCGTACGTTTGGGAAAAATTCTTGTTCCGAAATAAGTCATACGTTTGGGAAAAATTGGGATTAAGGGAAAATTTGTTGGTAAATGTTTTGTGCCTCAACAATTATCTCTTATGAAGAACTATTGCTAATGTCTAGTACTAAAATTGGGATCCAGTCTTGATGGTATGTTGAGGAACGAATGTCTCAAAAATGTCTTATTTTTGGCGTTCTATTTTCAATCTAAAATAGGTGCAGAATTGTGAGAGATACAGACTTGGGACCTTCGGGGGACCCTCCCATAAGTTAACCCTGGGACCATTAATATGTCCTCTATTTTGCCCCCACCCCTCCCCTTCTCCTCCAAAATCATTTTTTTTTTAGGATTGCTCGAAAACACGTCGTGCGATTTTTTTTTTCAATTCTGAGTATGTTTAGAGAAACATATAAATGGTCCCAGGGTCAACTTATGGGGGGTCCACTAAAGGTCCCAAGTCCCTATCTCTCACTATTTTGCATCCAGATATTCGAACATATAAAAAAGGATATTCTTTTTATTGCTCATTCTGCAAAATTTGAGATATAAAAAATGTCATATCGGTAATAACTGTTGAGTTCTACTTGTGCATACTAAAAATTGCAGTAATTAACTATCTACCGGAGATCTTTGAAAAAAAAAACACGAAAAATGGACAACTTCAACATATCGATTCCTCAACTTACCATCGTGATAGGATCCCCATATTATCCTTGAACATGGAGGATAGTTCATACATAATATATTTACAAATAACAAAAACATTCTCTGAAACCATTCCTTAATCCCTAATTTTTCGCCAAACGTACGACTTATTTCGGAACTGAGGGAGTACTAAATATTTTTAATTGAAGATACACAATTTAGTCAGTAAAAATTGTGAGATCGTTAGTAAATTTCTTAACGATTCGACGTATATATTTGATCGTCAGGCGCATCAGTAAAATAATCTCCACAAAATAATTAAAATTCTACCGAAATATAAAAGTAAATCAGTTTAAAAGTTGCATTGAATGATAGCACATTAAATATTCTTAATTTCGGTGGTACTTCGAAATTATTTTGTGGGAAAAAAATTGAAGATATCTGCGAGGTGGCCACAAGTATAGACTGGACATAAGTAATGCCACCACCCTACAGAATTTTCGTACAACTATGTACTCTCAGCACAGAAATGCGTAGTTTATACCGTGTATGTGAATGAACTTGTATTTGTGAATGACAAGTATTCATCAAATATTTTATAGATGTGTAAACTGTATCTTTTCTACACGAATAAGTTGTAAATATATTGTATGACATGTGAACTGTGTATTTTGGTCCCGCCGGGTTGCGTATTGCGCGCGAAATTCCCGTCAAATCATTGCTCTACCTGCCGATTTTACTCGGAGGTTTTTTTGAATTTTAACGGTATATTCTAGTACATTCAGAGAAAATCTGCAGATTCTCGGCAGAATTTCTCCCTAGAAAATCTGCATAACCTCCATTACTTCACAAAAATATTGTTGATTTATGAAGAAACTGTAGAAGTTATAAAGAAAATTGTATGCTCTGCTTAACAAGCATTACCGAGTACACATTTTAGATAAGTAAAAAAACTGCGAGCAAAAATACTAATTTCTTAAAAATCGCCAATCGAATGATACAAAAACATGAAATTTTGGTCGACACTCTGTTTAAAGTTTTCACTTCACTTTTCTCTACTTGTAACACGGCGTCGCAGAATTCTTTATTTTATATAAGCACCGTGATATCACTAAGAATAACTCTATAGAATTTTGCAAACTTCAGTGAAAAATTTTTCCATCTCTTCTGACACATCTTGTCTGGAAAGTCTGGAATGTAGAAAAAATCTACAGAAAATCAGCAGAATATCTACAGAAATTCGTCAGAGATTCGTCAGAAAATCTGCCGAAATATTCTGACGAATTTTGTCCCAAGCCCAAATAAAATTCGTAAGAATATCTACAGATATTATCTGCAGATATTCTGTAGAGGTGTAGATTTTCTCTACAGAAATCTTAAAGATATCTGCAGATATTATTTGACGGGTTGGTATTCCTTGCAGAGTTTCGTCTTTACCGCCATCTATATGTTATAAAGATCAATTAAACTGTTATATTGTTTTCCTGGGTAGACGTTTCGCACGTGTTTTCTACAATTGCAGTGCGATATGGAGAGGAAAATTAAGTTTTTGGTAGCTGATACAGCTGCATTTATTGAAAATGCACCTCTGCAGGTAAGACTGAAGCATAGTCTATCAATTTCCTTTGGAATAATTTGAATATTGTATTAGGATATTGCTGAGAATGTGATAACAATCACGGAAGTTCTCGATGAGATCAAGAGTAAACGTCAACTCCGGAGACTTGTGGTGCTCCCATTTGACCTGAAAGTACAGGAACCATCTCCTGAAAATATCGCCTATGTCAGGGAATTTTCCAAGAAAACCGGTGACTATGCTAGTCTGTCGGCAGTTGATCTGAAAGTTGTTGCCTTGACCTATCAATTGGAGAAGGAAAATGTTGGAACAGAGCATTTGAGAAAAGAGCCCTTGATGTCCAAGACTGTTGTGAGGAAACCAGAGAAAGATGCTCTGGAGAACTGCAAATTAATGGGCTTCTACATGCCCAAGGAGAAGGGTGAAAAAGAAGAGGAAAATGAAGTGGAAGAAACTGAAGAGATTGAGGAGAAGTCTAATGCTCTCCTGGGCGAAGAAGACACTCAGGAGGATGAGGAAGAGTCTGAAGGGGAAGATGAACAAGTGAATGAACTCACAGAGGACTTCAACACACTGAATTGTGATGAGATTCTGAGGAAACACGAAGATTCAGATGGAGAACAAGATTCTGGAGCTGAGGAAGCTGAAACGGATTCAGACGATGATGGAGGCTGGATAACACCATCAAACATTAAACAGCTGAAAAAAGACATGGGATTCGACGTAAAAGAGGAAAAGCCGGCAATTGTGGCTTGTGTCTCAACTGATTTTTCCGTTCAGAATCTCCTGAAGCAAATTGGACTGAATCTCTCTGCTCTGGACGGTCGTGTAATCCGTCAATCACGAATGTTTGTCCTTCGATGCTATTCCTGCTTCAAAATAACCACCCTAATGCACAAAATGTTCTGCCCAAAATGCGGCAATAAAACTCTGAAGAGATGTGCTGTCAGTATCGATGAAAATGGCCAGCAAGTGGTAAGATTCCTTTAAAAATAATTCCCATTTTTTCTTCTCAATATTAAAATCCCAAAATCTTTACTAATAAATCCCTCAAAGGTTCACATAAACTTCCGCAAACCCATAACGGCCAAAGGGAAGAATGTCTCCTTGCCACTTCCCCGTGGAGGAAAACATTCCCGGAATCCTCTTTTGGTTGAAGATCAACCAATGCCTCAGCAAATGCCATCACGGGTGGCTCGTACTAAAACCGACGCTCTCCATGAGGACTACACAGCCGGCTACTCACCTTTTGTCACTCGCGATGTCAATTCCAAATCGGCCATGCTGAGGAATCGAGGACACATCAAGGACTGGCTGAGGAATCATGAGTACGTCAACAGCAGGCGCGGCAGGAAGAAGTAGATTGCACTCTGGAGGCACTAGAACTTTCGTCCAATTGGCAGGATTTGGTGCCAGATAAATGGCTTAGTCGGAGATAAGATAACAGTGAAGGAATTGTCATTGGCAATGCTGAAAGTTCCATCGCTAAAGGCATCCTCAAAAGGAGTTCTCGATGTCCTCTCGACATTGAGAGCAACCCAAGGGACACTCGGGAATTCATTGATGTACACCCTGCCGAAAAATTTATATTGTGCTTTATAAATAATTTTGAATAAATTAATTTTCAATTATTTTTAGTGTTTATTTTTCTTTTAGTTAAAAATTGGTCCAAGAATTCTTTTTTTCTACTCCTTTTTTTTTTAAATAAAGATGTAGAAATAAAGTTAGTTCAATTTTATCTTAAAAAAAAAAAACACATTCATTGAAAACGCTTCGATTTTCAATGTAAAAATGGTCTTTTTACATTAATCGAGGGGTTATTCATTTGAAAAAATCATGCCACAACAGAGAAATTCATCATTTTTTTCATGACATTTGAAAAACATAAAACAACCCGGCGGGACCAAAATACACAGTTCACATGACATACAATGTATTTACGACTTATTTTTGGAGGAAAAATACATAGTTACACATGTATTATGTATTTGATGAGGACTTGTCATTCAAAAATACAAGTTCACTCACATATACAGTATAAACTACGTATTTCTGTACTGAGAGTACATAGTTGTACGAAAACTCCGTATAAACTACGTACTTGTAACTGCAAAATAACTTTCAACACACACATACAGACGCACACGACCAAATGGCGACCAAAAAAACTTGTCACATGCACCTGCCGTTTTTATTTCCAAATATTGACGAAATTATAGAAGTCACAAGGATTTTAATATATTTTATTCAACCAGAGATAACGAGTGAACAAATTAGATAATCACAAAGTATCGTGTAAAAAAAAATATTTTCCAAAAACACTCACAGAATGGAATAAAAAATCGCGTATTTTAGGTTTGCAACTTCTTTAATATTATCACTTCACTGTTTTCTACAGATAACACAGCGTCGCATAATTATTATATTATTATAATCACTGAAATTACTAATAATTGTAACACATAATTTGTAAACAGAATATTCCAATAGAAAATATTTCCCGTTGTCAAAACAGCTGACGCCTGCCAACAGCATTTTCTGTCATACGGGGTTTTTATTATATTTACGATGTATGTAATACTACGTATTTACTCTGTAAGAGATAATACTTCACACGGACACACTCACACCAAAGCACACTTCGGGTCTCATTTGGTGCTAATAGTACTGAGTAAAATGTATGGGCGTACATGATGATACTGAGTATTCGTACAACGTATATACACAGTTTATACGTAGTTTGGTCCCGCCGGGAATGGCCTCAATTCTGAGACCAAAATCAAGATCAAAATTTCAAGCTGTCAAATATTTCCAAAATCAAGATTTCGTATTCTGACGCGAAATATTGATGGAACTTAACCCTTTAAGGACGATTGGGTCACCCGTGACCCATAGAGAAAATAATTTTTCCTGACTACCTGAAGTTATTTCTTTCTAATATTTGTACAGTAGACTCTCGCTAATTTGCTATATAAAAAATATTTGAGCTCAAAAATAACGAATTTTCACGTTGGTGCTTGAATTTTAATATTTTTAATATTTCTATTTTTTTTTTAAGCAAAAACCTCTTTATGACTAGAAACTATAATAAACTATACATAATATTTCTCAACAAAGTAAAAATTATAGTTTATTGGTATTTTCAGGAAAGCTTCATAATTTTCATGGGTCATATATGACCCAATCGTCCCTAAAGGTAAAAAACACCGAATCTGTCTAGTGGATTTTCGAAGATTTGAGGTTAGACTGTTTCATGTTTTTGTTTATGTGTGCGCAAAATAGTTAATTATTCGTGTGTAATATTGTGTGATATATCAATTAGCTGAAGTTTCCCAGTGCAATACTGACTGAAGAAGGTACAATTTTGATAATTTATAAGATACTTCTGCGTATATGTTGTAAATTCATAACTTTTTACTCTTGTAGATGACTTTAAAAATGGAAAAAAAAAATATTTCATGATCAATGAACTCGAAATCATCCACATATTATGCCCGAAAGATAGCGATGATGCCGACAATCTTGTCCTGAAGGAGACCGACATAATTTATATTAGGAACAAGATGTGGATGAAGTGGACTTTGAAGTCTTCATCGAAAATGCATCAACTCCGGAAGAACTCCCAGGTCCACAGCAATGTGCAACTGTACGTCTTAACCCTTTAAGGACGAGAAGCTTTCCGCTGAGCGAAATTCAATGAAATCAAGTTTCCCTCGATATTTTAGCCTAAATAAGAGATTTACAGTTAAAAAGAAATTTTCCCATCCCTAGGACTCCTGGAAAACTATGGGTCATATATGACCCAATCGTCCTTAAAGGTAAAAAAGCACAAAATTTTCCAGACGATTAGTTTACTTGTTTGCTCTGTTATTTTTGAAGGATAAATAACTTGAATATATTTTTAATTACGTATTAAAGAATAAATGAGAGGCAATAAACGGGAGTACAGGCAGTTCAAACCAAACTTGTAGCCTGTAATAAACCGAGAAATGCTTATGTATAACCGTATAATGTGACTATTTTATAGGTATCCTCTGGGTGGTGTACTCTTCGACGTACATCTAGAAATACATACCATTTCGATTAAATTACAAAATCAAATACAGTATTTCTCTTTTTGTATAATCTTTTATAGAAATATTCCTCGCCATTAGTCATTTCCGTATGAAACTCTTCAAATTGTTAGTATCTTGAAAATTCCAAGTATCTCCGATAAGTTCTTGGAATTATTTCAAGAAAACAAGAAATTTGACGTCTTGAAATTTTGAAATATAGGTTCCAGAATTGCAAATCTTGATATCCACACGGTTTGTGTCTTGAAACTTAAAAAGCTCGATTAAATTAACAAAAATTGGGACTCTGGGTAACGATGGAAAAAAATAATTTTTTTGGACTATTTAGAATCGATAAAAATCCGCTTCTTATGGATGATCACAAGCTATAAGGATGTTCAAATCTAGGATATTTTTGCAGGATCCCAATTAAATTTGATCAATTTTTGGTCAAAAATCGTAAATTTTCGATTTTCTGCTTCCTTGCAGATATTGTGACTTTTTTTTATATTTTTAGAGCAGAATAAGGAAAACCTCTCGGGGCCAATAAGTATGATAACTAATAATTACAGATTACATAAATTTGAAAAATATTTTTTTCTTAAATTTTCAAAACAACTTGTTCAAACTTTACGGGTACTCTCGTCCCCAAAAATCTAGATAGAGGTCAAATGTAAGGTTATCCCGCCAATGCCCGCCATTTGCTTTTTGACACCAACCTTGTAATTATCACTAATTGTGGGAGAATGTCAACAATGCCCAGCCGCCTCTCAAATTTGAATTCAGGACTTTAGGCGAGTTTGGGCCACTTTTGGGAAATTTCCCCTTCTGGGATTTTTTCCTTCTTGCCAATCTGGCAACTCAGCGATTTTCGCTCTCTTGGATTTTCTCTTGACATAGACATCACGCGTTTCTTCTCAGCTCTAAATTAATCTTTTTAAATATCATTAATCTTTGCCGCTATCGAAGTAAAAACAAAGTAGTTGTTGAAAGTATTTCGTGTTTGATTTGTTGGAAGTAAAAGTTTTCTCAAAGAAAAAAAAGGAGAATAGGGAAAATCGATTCAAACCGGATGATAACCCTATTCTTCCTTACAGGTACTGATTTATCACAGACAAGGTGGGCATTATTGGGCAGGAAAATATAAAGGTGTTTCATAAGCTATTCCAGGTAACAAGCTCACACATTAATTATACTACTAAAGTCATTTTATCATTATCTTAAATAACGTTCAGTTCCACTTAAAAATAAGCGAGAAAAAAAATGATTTCAAAGTTACTCCATTTCAAAGGTGCCCCACTTCCCCCTACATTGACTGAATGGTTTAATTGATTTTGAGGGATTATATTTTTTTCCTGATCGTTTGCATTGTAACTATTTGAAATAAGCATTTCAATGATAAGTTCAGATAAACTTGTAGCTTAGAAGCTCACGGAACCATTGAGAATTTAATTTTGAAGACAAAGAATCGCGTTACAAACAGTGAAAAACACTATGTCTTTCAAGAAACAGAAATCACGTCACTTTTTTCAAATTATGAATATCACCTCGCTGGACTAACATCCAAAATTAAAATTTTAAACTTTATAAAAAGAAATATTTTGTACTTACTGCAAATAGTTGAAAACCCTCTTCAGCATATACTTTGAAAAGAATCCTTTCCACTTGATCACTGTAACCTTCGTGGCATCCTCCATTGCCCCAGAGAAACCGTAAGAAGTCAGGAAATCATCCCCTTCAGTTGGACAATCCAGAACTACAAGTCCGAGAAATTCTAAAAAATCCACAACTTTTTCCTCAAAGTCCTCTTTGGACTCTCCATCTTCTTTGCCAATCATGCTGGGAATCTTTCCTGGAAATACTTCCTTGTTCACCTTTTTAGTCGAACAAAGTTCAACTTGGACATTTCTCCGTTCAAAATACATGGCAATTGAGGAAGGACAGTATTTTGTTGATGACGATGTCCAGGATATTTTCAAGTCTATAGGAGGAATGTGGGTACTGTCTAATGATCGGAGGATGATTTTTCGCTTTTCTGTGGTTTTGAGAAGAGCCGCATCCTTGATATTGATCTCGCAGACTGAAAAGAAAAGGTTTTTTTCTTTGGGCAGAGTGGTATATGAACTCTTTATTCTACAAACTACAGTTTTTTTTGGTGATCTTGGTTATTTTTATTCTGATGAGAATTTCTGTGATTTGATGTCCAGATCCATATTTTTCGTTTTGATGTACTTCCTGAATTCAGCCAGTTCACATTCCTTAATCTTTGTCCAACTTTCCAATTCTGAAAGTTTCTGCAAATTGCTGCAACTGTTGGCTAGTTTGTAAACGGAATTGATGGTTAGAGCCTCTGAGAAGATAACTCTAAATTCTTCAAGTTGAGACATTGGATTTTTGGACAGAACATGAGCTATAAGATCATCGTCTGCCGGTACCATTGTACCCACGTAGATGTAGCGAATCTTAAAGGCTGTCGAGAAGAGAAAGTCCAAATGCCAGAACTTGCAACTGGCTGCAATGGTGAGCCTTTCGAGGTTCATAAAGGGCGGTATTGGGAAGCGTCTCATGCAGAGGGAAGTGCTATCAACAAGTTCACAATTGTAGATGACGAAATTTTTGAGATCCGGACAGAACTGACTGATGTATATCAGAGCATTCATGTCAATCTCATCGACATGCTCCAAGTGCAAATGGGTGAGATTGCATCCCTTAACCTCGAGCACATGACGTATTTGATCCCCAAAGAAATCCGCTGAGAGAAGTTTGAGATCCCTGAGATTATCAATGGCAATTAAGGCCATCAAATCGAGAAGCAGAGCATTGTGAAACAGAGAAATTGTATGCAATTTTGGACAGAGTCTCCCTAGAATCTGCAAATGTTCAGTCGTAGCATAGTGACTGATAAACTTAGTCAATTGAAGTTCATCTTGATCCGGATAGTACGTATCAATGTAGGAAAGACATCTACCCAAATCATCATATCTCCCCAAATCCTCAATACGTGGCAAATTCATCAGCAACCTAATATACCCTTCCATACTAACCGAAGTCCTATAGAGTATCACCCTTCGGAGATTCTGCAGAGCAATTAGTAGCTCAACACTGGCATTTGTGATGCACTTGGACGAACTAAAATCAATAGCAACAAGATTTGGACAACATTCCCCTAGACTCCTGATAATGTTGTCCGTAGCATCGTAATTGATACAGATAGACTGTAAATGTCTCATATGAATAATCCCATTGAGTACCGTCGGTTCCATATCTTGCGTCTTCCATCCACCCGATAGTGATCCCAGATCTAGTGACAACAATCCTGGCAATTGATCGAGTTTTGTATAGAAAATATGTCTCATCATCTTGGGAATCTGATCAAAGTGAAGAGTTCGCAAATTGGACGACAACAGAATTTCCGTGAGAGAAACAGCCACATTAACTTCACTGAGAAATTTTCCCATGGACGAATTCAACTCCTGACGACTTTTGATGTTCTCAATCAGTCTGGGTATAGCTATAAACATCTCATCAGCCAATTTGTCGTACAGACAAAATGGCACATTGTATTCAAAGAGATCATGCAGCAGCATCATCTTATCCCGGAGAATTGTCGCAGCTTCCTGGACATTCACCTTGGAGATCTGCGCAATCACCGGCATGTACTCTCTGGCCAGACTGCATAGCCATGAAGCCACAGCTCGCAGTGACAGAGTGCCCAGAAGGGCTGGTTGACGGATTTTAGGCATCCGGCAAACCCTGCAAAGAGGGCGCCTGTTCACTATCCCTAAAGCCCTCATTCATATTCAATTTTCTTACACTAGGTGAGATTCCTATATTTCAGATTTTTGCAAGCTATAGGTTCCCACCCTGATCACGAAAACAACCACTGCGGCTACCACTTACTTAGCTAGGTTTTTCAGGACAATCTTTCCTTCAGGTGAGCGTCGAATCTGTTGATTAAATTCTACGAATCAAACACACAATTTCACCAGAGCTTTCGACCTTTATCGTGTCTTCCTCAGTGGTTCTTGGTTGATCTCTTTCTTTAGGATTTTTGTCACTAATTCCTCTACTTTCTTATGCATCAGTTTTTTGAATTCGGTTAGGAGAGAATTTTCTTCTTTCTTTTATACACAGCGAACGGATTGGTACTAAAAGTCCAGTCCGTCAAGTACTAGTCCATTCGCTGTGTATAAAAGAACCAAATTCAAAAGACTGATGCATATAAGTAGAGGAATTAGTGACCAAGAACCACTGAGGAAGACACGATAAGTGTCGAAAGCTCTGGTGAAAATGTGTGTTTGATTCATAGGATTTGATCAACAGATTTCGACGCGCACCAGAAGGACGAATTGTCCTGAAAAAACCTAGTTCAGTTCCACCACCGTCGGTTATCCCTTTCTAACAACGGTTACTGAAGAGAAAACGGCGGCAGACGCATAGAAGTGTGTGCAGAGTTTGAATAAATTATTATTATTATTATCAGTCTATGGCTTTCGCTAAAATTATATTTTTCCTATTTTTCGCTCTTCTGGAAGCCTAATAAAACTGCTTTTTACAATAAAACTACTGGGAAATTATCAAGTCATCAGATTCAAAAAAGTATCTAAAACTTATCATAATCGCGTTATAATCTGTTAGAACAGATTCAGACTTATATCTGAGATTCTAACACCTTTCAACAGACGTAAGCATGAGCCTAGTCGATTGAAAAATACGCAATTTGGCTTAAAAAGCTGAGATTGTAAAGAACGCCTGTCGAAGCACCCTCACTCCAGGAGGATGTGCGATCGATCCTATGGCGCTCCAAGGCAAGGTCCTGAATTTAATTCAGCTACCTTGCCCTTGGTCTACCCCGAGGTCGACGCCTCCTCACAATGGCTTGAAAAGTTTTTCTGGGACAAAACTCGAACGTCATGGAAAATTTTTCTATCAACACCGAGAACTAGGACAAAATCAGTTATGGATTTTTGTCCTAGGCTTGGATTTTCCCAAGTGTATTTATGAATGTCTTTGTATTGGAAAATGGTATTCATGATTGAGTGACCTTTTATTGATCAGAAGTCCACCAACATTTAGCCGTTCGGGTTCTCGTCATGGTAACTGTCCTCGTCTAGAAGTCAAGACGAGTCAAGATTTCTATTAAGATCCCAACGGCCACAATTTGAAATTTGTGCGTTATTTCCCCTCTAGGGAGCGGGACCGCAACAAGATGTTCGTGGAGAGAGGGAATCAGCCTTGGTTCAATCGAGCGAACGGGAGCATGGAGGCTCTCCGTGTTCTGGGTTTTGAGGAGTGGATAAGTTGGTTATCTCAGGTCCCTTGACAACATCTGTTCTTCTCAATCATACCCTTCCATGTCTCAGAGTCAACACTAATATGGTCATTGAAATCTCCAAACAACACAACTGAATCCGCTTAAAAAGTTGTCTTATCCAGAACCTTCCTCTTCATCTAAGAAAGTTGGGTAAACCTGCAACACCGCCAGGGAATATATCTCAAGCTTGATCTTAATACCCGTCACTATCTCGCAGTGTGTTCAGATATCACAAACCCTGTATAACAGACGGGATCATGTGAGTATCCCCTCACCCGGCTGTGCATACACATCTGGTGCCACTCCGGACAGGAAAAGTTGCCATCATTCCTGAAGGTCTACATGTTCTATTGCCTCTTTGCTTAGTAGACGAAACAGTAATTATATCTAATTGGAGCTTCTTTGCTTCGTTATTTTTTTTTCAGGGGCTTTCTTGTGAACGAAGAGATATTCCATGTAGCCATTTTGAAGTGCCGTTGTCGTCGTGGTAGGCTTACCAAAATTGGTGTCACTCCAGAGCCTCGTTCGTTACTCTGGTGCCCTCCGACCCCGGGTCCAGCGAATGAAGCAACAGCTTTTCCGTTTTCTCGCGTAAGTCGTTTCCTGTGCAATCCATCCGTCATCCGACGCTCTTTGTTGTGCTTTTTTGCGAGCAGAATACTAAGGTCCCAGACCTCCTTATCCAGGAGACACGGATTTTGAGGTGGTCCGCGGTTTAGTATTCACTAAGGACTTCTCGTAAAAGCAAAAATGCTGATACGTGTCTATATCTATTCCCAAATAAACTATTGCCGGTTCTATAACCAACTACAGCCATTTCCTATTCGCTACGGATACGGGTTCGCACGGGCCTTGGGCCTTATAAATTCATATTGTTGTCGAGATTTTTAATTGGATAGCGAAATAAAGCCCGGTTCTGTCCGCGGGAAAGTCGTATTTCCCACATCTCGTTCCAAGCCTTTTACAGATGGTATAGTTCTGTTATCCGCCGTGTGGAGGATTATCTGACAGGAGACACTGTCAGTCGGTATAGCCTGGAAGAGTTTCGGGAGGCACAGAGCTGGCTCACTGCCGGACAATTGCCCGCGATAAGCCTTGGTATCCCTAAGGAATCTTTCAGGGCAAAAACCCGGCTACAATATCTATCTCTATCTATCTACGAACAATTGGTAGGATTACCAATCGAGAAAAGAAAATTTGTCTGTGTTTCCTGTTTCCAGAAACTCAAGAAACACTTTCTGTTTTTTTCATATCTGTTTTTCCGTTTCTTTTTCTCCATTTCTGTTTCTCGATGTGTGTTTCTAAGTTTCTATATTTCTTCCGTATAATTAAAATTGTGTTTCTCCTTCTCCTTACGTTTCCACGTTTTCAGTTATTTTTTCCACGTTTCTCGTGTTTCGAATTATTTTTTTTTTTCAAAAATGTTTTGATGTTTCGTGTGTTTCTATCCAAGTTAGAATTTTTATGGGACTTTGGAGATTTTGTGTTTCAGCGTTTCCAGGAACATTTTTATGTTTCTCATCCATGTTTCTTCGTTTTCAAGCATATTTCCGCGTTTCTGTTTTTCGTGTTTCTAATAATGTTTTATTGTTTCTGAAACAATAAAACTCTGGCCAAATGGCTTCCGTTTTCCAAATGACTCACCCCTTGCGGTTCCCCGGCTTGAATTTTCAACTGACTTTTTGTGCTTTTTGCATTTGGCTCACAATAAGAATCTCACCTACCATAAGTTCATAACCGATTACGCATTCATGCATTGAATAAATCTAATAATACTTACGGTATCTATCCTTGGATTTCCTGGATGTCTGAATTGGTTTCCCGGTCAATTGGATACTCTCAAAAGCGTCTTTATTGACGGCTATGCTGAGGATCCCGCTGGGTGTTACAGCCACAGAACACTCAGAATCTGTCTGCTGGTTCAGTGACAACGCATAGAAATTTCCTGGAAGCAAATCTGCCAGTTGAGAACAGAAATTCAGGAAGAAAAATGTCAGAATTCTCACCTCTCTTGACAAAAGCCTCAATGAATTCCGGCTCCAAGAGTTCCCTCAGTGGCAACTGCCTGAGGATGTATGAGTCACTGCCCAGGAGCACCTTCTCAACCGATGCTGGATGCGGGTAATCTCCAGGAAAGACAATTGTTATCTTGAAGGAAGAAAATTAATCGCAATTTTCCAACTTTCTCGAAAGATTAAAAAAAAATGGTGCAATAGTGGCACGCCCACTGGGACTATTTATAAATTTTCGGCAATACATCGACAAAATGTGCCCGAGATCACGCACTTGCGACTGCCCAGCTTGATCTTGTGCGCCAAGGGAGGGAAGAAATACTCACGTATTCACTGAAATTGCCGGATGAGATTTTCCGCTCAATCAAGTTGTTGTTGGCTTCAAAAACTTCATAATTGTACTTTGGCACAGGAAGATTCCACACGTCTGGACAGAGCATGATTTAAACTAGTTATTTTACACACACTTTTCACGGGAAATTAGCTGATCTTTTTGGGTTTTTGTGCAGATTTTCTCAAGCGTCCTCATATGGATTTTTGAGGTTATGTTTACTAAGTGCTGCCATCTGCGATCTAATTAACAAAATAAACTCCCGGAATAAAAATGCATTTTTGGAAAATCCTAAATAATCCTCTTTAATTTATGATCTCAGTGTGGTTTGTTAGTGCATAAGTGATAGGTATGAGATGATCTGGATGGTTTACTCATCGCCCCGGATTGCACGGTATTTGTTCATCTCGTTGGGAAAGGTTTTCTGGAGTTCCAGAAGCATATTTGCCTTGAACTTCCTGTACGCATCAATTTTCCCCTTCACTTCTTCATTTTTATTCCTCGCCTTGTCGATGCAGTCCTTTGTGTACAGCTGAGGATTTTTTCCTTGGTCGATGTAGTCGAAGACCTCAAATGGAACATGAACATTCTGCACCTGACTCTTGAGTTTATCTATCTCCTGGAGCCCTGTTACCAACCCCTGTCTGCAAATATCAATCCCAAATGCATCACAACATCCTCAACATTCCCTTAAGTGTTTTCCTTCTGGATAATTTCCAGGAAAATACTTACATTTTCTGATTCAGCACATTCTGTCCCTGAGCTTGAAAGTCACTCACAATAATCCTTATTTGGCGTACATTCTCAATGAACATCTCCAGATTGGTCTCTAGGTTCTCCAGAGGATTCTTACAATCCATTTTCCGGCTTTTTTACCCTCAGAAAACCATGAAATTTGGGAAAATTTTCCAGAAATCTCACAAAACGTCAATGGATCAAAACAAACAGGCAGCGCCACTAAGCGACCGGAGCCCAAAGCTCAATTACAAAATGCCGCCATTTTTCATAACCATAAAATTTTATTGGGGAAACTTACAATTTCCAACATGAAAACGGGAAAAATGCATAATGAGCTAGGAAGCTAGATATGGGATTACTTTTTGCCACTCTCCTCGCCACCCCCTTTGAACTTCTTGAGTCCCAGCACAGAAATCAGTGCCTTGGGCGAGGGATCTCTTCCACGGAAACGTCTGAAGACTTCTGCTGGAGCACATGCACCTCCCATGGCCAAGAAAGTATCCCTGAAGCGCCTTCCAACAGCAGCCAGAGCCTCTGGATTGCTCGAGGCTTCATGGAAGGCCGAATAGACATCAGCAGCAATCACCTGGGACCACACATGACTGAAATATGCAGCTGCCCAGTCTCCAGAAAATATGGGAGTAAAGGAACATGGATGAGCATCCTTCTTCTCCAACGGCAGTGTCATATACCTCGGCCAGAGTTCTCGCATAACATCCACCCAGAAATCCTTCCTTGCATGCAGCTCCATGTCCAGAGCTGAAAAATACAGTTCCTGACACAGATCATATCCCGCCAGATGCGTCCGGGAAGCCTGAATACTCTTCACCATGGCATCCGTTAGGGGATCTTCAGTGGCATAATGCGATGAAATCTCCTTCAGCGTTGTCGGATTGTACAGGAAGTGAGCCATAACATGACTGGCAACTTCTACAGCATCCCATTCAATATTTGACACTCCAGCCACTTCGGAATAATTCACCTTGGTCAGCAAATGCTGCAGAGCATAGCCAAATCTCTGAAATAGCATCACTACATCGTCAAAGGACAACAGAGATGGTTTCCCATAAATTGGCGAAGGAAAATTAAAAATAAGCGCAGACAGAGGATTCGTCTTGGTCACTGAACTGCGATTCCTAATGCCAACAGTCCAGCCAAAATTATCCTTCATCTGCATCTTGACATCTTCACGCGTGTACAGATCCAGATAGAAACCCGCCACGGGCTGCTCTTCATCGAGCACATCGAAGTACCGCACATCTTCATGCCATGTGTCCACTCCAGGACGCTCCACAATTCTGATTTGGAACATTCGTTCACACAGCTCTAGCATTCCAGTGAGGACTTTCGGCAGTGGAAAGTACTCCCTGATTATTTCTTCATCGTAATGATGCAGAGCCTTTAGTTGCTTCCGTCTGTAGTATGGGATGTCATGGGCTTCCAATTGACCCTAGAAAAATAGAAAATATTTGCATTTCATCTCCCAGAGTCCCCAGAGACCCTAAACTCCTAATCTTATTATTCCTGAAGAGTTTATCGAAGGAGAAGCTCGAGGAGAAGATATAAAAAAACGGTTTCGAATTTTGAAAAAAGATTTTTTACTTCTCATTTCGTCCGCGTGATGGCTGAACTACTTCCTGTCCAAATTTCAAAGGCTTCTAATATTCCTGTTTCAATTTTCCTTAAAATCACAAAAAAACCTTTATAAACAGCTTCTTAGCATAGTATTTTATAAATTTCCCATTCTCCTTGCGTGGCAGTTACATTTGAAAATTCGATTATTGAGTTTTGAATTCTTCGAAAATCAAGGACATTTTGTGCAAATAGTTTCATTTACCTTTTAGCTAAGACACTATTGGTTCCGTTCAGTAATAACCCTTCAAAGAGACAAAGCCAAGTCACAAAGCCATTCGAAAATCTACCGGAAGCCTAAAGTACAAGTTCACGTATTCGCCGCTTTAGCGCTGATTGTTCTGTTAGGGCCTTGACAGGGAAGCCTAAAGTGAAAGTTCATGTACTCGCCGCTTTAGCGCTGACTGTTCTGCAATTTCGAATTTCGATATTATTGACACTTTAATCGTCAACAAACAGTGCAAAAGTTTGCTGCAAAAAGTGAATTTTGTGTAGTTTTGTGGAATTTCAGGATGGCAGAACGTTTTAATTGCAATTTTATTAAGATAAATGTTCATTTCATGAACTTACTCACTTTTGTGTAACTCGTCGGTTTAAACGTTCGAACTTCCAACGGCTTTTAGGTAAGTACAAAAGTCGTTGATGTTCGAAGAATTCAAATTCAATTTCGAATTGTCATTACTAAATTTTCGAACAAGATGGGGAAAGTTTATCAAATCACATTAGAAAGCTGGCAAAAGGGTTACTCAGTGCTTATGGAGTGATTAAATAATGCTGGAAATTCACGACATGCTGGAATTCCAGCGTTAAATTCCGCGGAAGATTTATATGGAAACTCACACGTGAAACGTCCGCGGGATAAGCTGGAAAAAACATATGGAAATTTCCACTATCTTTCCATAGTGTTTTATATGGATTTTTCCACTAGTTTTCTGAAATGTCAAACAAATAAAATGGTGTTGCGACAACATTGAAAATTTGTTTCCAAACCTTCCGCAAACATTTTTAGTGATTCATGTGGCAATTATAATATAATTAATTATGCGACACTGCGTTTCGTGTAGATAATAGTGAAGTGATTACATTAAATATGCCGCCAACCTAAAATAATACTGTTTTTATGTCATTTAATATATATTTTAGGAAAAATTATTTTTTTTATAAAATAATTTTTATTGCTCAAAATGTTAATTCGTTATTGCTGGTTTAGTAAAACATATTATTATCCTCGTAATCTTTGCTATTTCTTTAATATTCGGAAGTAAAATCACGAGGTGCATGTGACAGCTTCATTTTTTCTCCATTTTATTTTGGTGGAAAAATCCACATAAATTCCACGAGCATTTCCATGGATGTATTCTAGAAAAAATCCAGCATAAATCCATTAAATTTTCCTTGGAACCTATTATGGAAAATTCCTATGGAATTTTTTAAGGAAAAAATAGGGGAAAATTCCAAGGAATTTTTCGCTTGTTATTCCTATTCCGCTTTCTTTTGCAATGGGGTATGAATGACTCCTTTTCACCGTTTTCACCAGAGATCTTCGAATATTTCCAACTTTTCTCGTGATTTATGAATGGTAAGAGGCCTCACGGGCCTCACTTTACAATCCAAGTAGCAAAAACTAGTTTTAACAATATTAATTGTAGTAAAGTTTGACGTATTGACTTCGTCATCTGAGGCCTTGGAGTGATGGTGATGTCACCAATATCATGTCACCCACTTTTTTTAAAAGGTCATTTGATAGCCAAATGGTGGATTTTCACAATCCTTGATCATTACTCTTACCATAATTAGTAGTTTTAAAAATTTGAAGATATTTTTAATAAGCCAAAAAAGAGTTATTCTCACTTCTTGATAATTCCGCAAGGTGGCTGAAGTACATCCTATTTTAATTTCGAAATGGTATAAACCTCATGAGAGCATATGAGAGAAGAACAAACTTAGAGAAAATTCATCATTGTAAAAGGAAGCCATCATAGGAAAGAAATTTTATTCTGAATTATACGCGATTCATTTAATTGTCATTGAATTATTAGTAAGATCATTAGTAGAGTGTAAGAAGTTTGAAAGGAAGAGTGCAAATATAGTTCGGAATAGAAATCATCTGGCATTTAATTTGGAACTTCAAGGAGCTTTTACAAGGAGTCAGCGTGGAAAAAAAACGGTCAATCGATCCGGATTAATCACTTTGTGACTCTTCAGCAGGTATTGCTGGAAGTGAGTTGCAGTAATATATCAGGAATCAATCAGACTATGATTGTGATTCATTTAGGTATCTATTTTGGGGCACATGTGGATTTCTGTAGAAAAGGCAATCAACTGAACCTAACCTAATCTAACCTCTACTTTTATTTAAATTAGAATTAAAATCTACTTAGAATTAAAAACCATCCTCTAAACAGTAAAATGGCAAGTCTTTTGTAGGTTGTAAGAGCTTAAATGAGGTAATTCGAAATTTTTAGATTCTGTAATTTTTTTTTAATTTTGTTTTATTAAAGCAATCTGCGCTAGCAAAAGGTACAGCACAATAAACTTCATGAGTGGCCAAACAGTGTATAAAACGACTTGGAGGTTAAACTCAAGGGTCAACCAAAAACAATCATGACAAAACTATAAGAGCATGAATAAGTCAGAAGGTCTCAACATCAGGAGCCTTCTTTCCGATCCCTCATCAATCGCTAACTGCCCTGCGTGATCATTAGGATGTCCTAGGAGTCTGTTTTTGTTACGTCCACTAGCTGCCACAAATTTCCTCTTTTACTGTAGCTACACTGAGATCCTTGTGCAGCTGATCGTTAGTCACGTACCAGGGAGCGTCCGCGATTTGCCTTAAAGCTTTATTTTGAAACCTTTGCAGAATACCTATATTTGTTTTGCAGGATATCTGCATTCTGTCATTGTTACATAATTTTCATCGAATTTTAATGAAAATTGATCTCCATTTCGATACCTGAGAATAAGAAAAGAACAACTCGCGAATGGCCAACTTTACAGGAGAGCGATTTAAAGCTGAGATTTGCATTTGCTAATAAATCAATTAATTTAACTTCACTTTTCTAATATTGTACATCAAACGAAAGGATTCTATAATAGCTATGTTAATTCCATAAAATTTCCACAAAATAATGTGTATTTTAATAACTATTACAATATTTTCCGAGTTGTAACATATTTTTCCTCAGCTGTCATATCAAAAACTCAGGATAAGACCCAAACAACTCGAGTTTTCCCACGCTGCCAAAAGACCCGGCTGGTCACGCATCACTTGTCAAAATTGTTTCGATATCATTCCCCATACGCATCACTATCTATGTATACTAATCCATCGCGGCCTTTGCTCTGAACCACCACGTGTTTTTAATCACTGTGACAGATTCATTGACAATTTCCCATTAGGTATAAACTATAACCTATAAACACATTATCCTCATAGAAAATTCGATTAAATCGATATTTCGATTACCGCACTTTAAAGGGTTTTCTCGATGTACTTCCAACAGGAAAGCGAAGTACGCATGAAAAGCGTGAGAGGCGCTCGTCGTCCATTTTGTTCTTGGCGTAAAGCGCTCGCTTTGTATGACGCCAACAAAATCAGTAGCCATTTTTTAAGAGACATCCACGCAATAGTGCAACTTTAAAACCCGAGACAAAAAATCACGTAGATTACCAAGTTGGCATACTATGCTAGTTCAGATATTCTTAACAAAAAAGCAAATTTTTAATAGGTTTTCAATTCACAAGACTTCAACAGCAGTTATAGGACTTATAAATTAATTTTTTAATATATATTTTCCTATTTTCTTGTGGTTTTTGTATAAATTTTCTGAAATTTGGCAGAAAATGCCAAAGTGATTTTTCACAGATTATCGTAACAAAAAGCTAATTTCCATTGAATTTTCTTTATCTAGCAATTTGATAAGGATTATACAACTAATATCCGTCTGTACAATTTTTAAATTCTCATTTGTAATTTGTGAATTTTAGATTTTTTATTTTGTGAAATTCCAACAGGAATTCGGGAAAGAAGAACAACTCATGCATTTTCATCTTATTTTTCTTTACTATACCATTACAAGTCTAGTCCAGTTACACATTTGAGGTTACTGGCAATTTAAATGACAATGATTTTTATTAAACAAATCAAACAAAAATCATTGAATTGAAGAGAGATTTTATTAAAAAATCAATTAATTGCATTTTCGAACACATGTGATTATGAGAACAAAAGTTCGATTGGTACGGGAAACCATTCAATGGATGATGTCCCGTTAAATAAAGAGAAGAAGAAAGTTCGATTAGCATTGATGGGTTTCTAACTCACGCGTGACAATTCCACACAGAATTCCCCCTGTGGGAACTCTAGTGAGGGGAGATGTCGATCAGTTGGTGTGTGTCTAGGATGAGGAACTGGAAGAGGAAGAAGAAGAAGAAGTGAAGTGTGGAATGGCGGCTAATTATCCGAAAGAACATGTAGAAGACTTTCATGTGAAAATTGATTAATAAAAAGATATAATTATCGAACCAAGAGGAAGTGTTTCAGTGAAGTAGGATTCCCAGGGCGGGTAACCATACCAACTATAGGTCTTATATTATGTTTTTTTTTATTTTCATTTTTTACGTATTTCTTGTTATTATTTCAAACCAATTTTACAGTTAACAGTTTAAAGTTAACAAGTTATGAGCCCTCGCGCCAAGGAGAAGTTTGCTGAATAATAAATTAGCATTTTATCGCTTTTATCCAGTTTTTGCAACACTTTACAATATTCGAGAACTTAAAAAAATATCAAGATATTAGTAATATTTGATAAATAATAGCATAATAATAGATAATAATAGCATTTTACATCTATTTCGTATTCAATTTCCACTTTTTAGTTTTTGATCCATTGTTTTTTTATTTTTAGAAGATTTATTAACTATTATTAACTATATTAGTTATTACCAATTTGAAGACTATACATATTTGCAGCCAAATAATAGCTTATCCATTGTCGTGAAATCAGCCGGGATACTTTTGACAATCAAAATGATGACGTCACACGCTCGAGTTATGCGGCTCTTATCCTGACTGAATTGAAAAATGAGTGAGATTTTGCTTTTTTGGAAAAAGCACTATAACTTTGGGAATAATTTTGTTTTCCAGTATAATATTCACAGGGGAAGTAGAGGGTGTCAAGGAGTACCCGAAAAGCGAAAAAAACGAATTTCGCAAAAAATCGAGTTGTTCTTTTCTTATTCTCAGGTATCGATTTGACAAAATTTTGAGAAAAAAGTATGAACTTTGTGAGTCGCAACTCGCAAGTGACTGCTTCAGCGTCTCATTTTACCAACATGGTCCTTAATATATCTTCCATTTTATCATTTTCCTAAACAAATAAAATAGCAATACTCCAGTTTTATTCTTGTTAAATAATTTTATTTTTTCGATAAATTTTACATAAAATCTTTCGCTATACAAATAAAATCGCTATTAGTCGAGGAAAGCTATCACGAGGACAAAGTTGTTGCTTCCTCATTATGGTGATGCAAATAAGAGAGTAAAAAGGTAAACAGCCCCATTTTAGAACTTTTCTTTTCAAGTTCTACAAGGCTGAAAAATAAAATTCGTTTCTTCAAAATTGAAGAATTTGTAGTAAAAATCACTATGGCACGCACTAGAAAAAAAAACCTGTGCATCTCTCTTTGGACTATTTCAGATAAACTTGAAGCACTTTTGCTTGTCGTGCGGGATGCGCGTTTTAAATAGAATGGAATCAGCTCGATACTGAGTGTTTAGAAGAGGCGTATAGCCAAAGACGCGAGTGAAGAAATTTATGCACTTGTGGCGTTCTTGGAAGTGCGTATCATCTTCACTCAAGGACACTGGACAACCGGGACATCGGAATGTCCAACGGGAAGTAACTTTGACAGGTGGTTGTCGTGTTACATGAGCCACAAGGAAATTCATAGCGATATCCTCACAGTTCATGTACTCATCGACTTTGTCCCGGATAGCCTGTGGCATCCAGTAGGTATAGAGATAGTTGTAGTATTTGTGGACAAATGCAGCACCAGTCAGAACCATGCTCAGTTCACAGCTGTAGTTGGAATTGTAATTCCAAGCTGAATTGCTATTGAGATCCCATGCATGGAAACGCCCAGGGAAACCCACAATCCTATCCCTATGCTCCCTCCACACCCGGAACCCAAAGAGAATCTCATCGTGACGCAAATGAGCATCATCGTCAACTGATAGAACAGCCTCCGTTTCGATCACATCGAAAGGTAGGAAGCGATTGTTCAGAGAATTTCGAGGAGCCCTTACCACAGACACCGGAACCCCAATGTCCGGCCATCGGAGATCCTCCAGAGGTGGCTTCGGAGAATTCCAAACGACAACAACTTTGTGCAGATAGGGAAGCCCATAGAGACGTCCCAACGAATCCATAAGAACCTGCTCCCTCTCATACGTCAACATGACAATTGTAAACTGTTCTCGCGGATGATTCCCACCCAACGCCTCTCCAAACTCCTTCCCTGCCCCACCAATACCCCTTCCAATTGGCCTGAAGCCCATATGACTCCCCACAAACTTAGCATCTGACGGCAGAACCGGATCAAAAGGTAATTGCGGATAGAGGAAAAAGGGATCACCCCAATCATTCCAAGCTTCCCGGGATTGCACCAGCAATGCTGTGTAATTCCTCCGGAAGGCCGGACTTGGGTATGGCGGCTCAATTGGCCCTAACGATTCTTCAGGTTCCGCATCCAGAACCGGAGGATCTGACTTCAATGGCACAAAAGTTCCATTGAAAACACTCTGAGCAACAATATTTTGAACCGGCCTAGCCGGAATACCCAACCTATCCCTTAGACTCGTCACAATGGTGTCCACTGTAGCCTGAACCGAACTGAAATACCTCTCCCAGAACAACCTTCCCTGCCTACGCATAAAAAGTAAATCTGTATCCGGGACAGCCCTCAAGAGAAAATGCAACTCTGTAATCCTAGCCCGAGGCAGAAGAATCACAGCTCGACGCCAATCCAATGTCTCAGCATACGGCAATTCAACCTGATCCCCACCTAGAATCACCGGAATAGCCCCTGACCTTAGAGACTCATACAACCTGGCCTGTAGGAACGTCGAGGAAATGATGTGACGCTCTGGAGCCAGGATTAAGGCGAATGTAGACTCCCTTAGGACACTCCGCCGAGAAGAATCCGTGCCGCAAAGTGACCAATCACGGAAAGGCGACAAGAACTTCTGTTCTGTCGCCGGAATGCACTGGAATTGCAACATGAATTTGTCCTGAGTCCGTCCGGATGCCATATCCGTCAGATGCTCAACGATGAAGTCATCGAGAGCCTCAGTTTCTCGATCAATCCCCTTTGAAGTATTCTGCACCTTTAGCTCACCTGGAAATAACGTCTCATAGTCAAACGGATCAAGTGTTTTATTTTAAAATGTGAGGTTATGTTAAACATAACCTCTCAACACAAAACCAGTCGTAACAAAATATGAGGTTAAGGAATAAAATTCAATGAGTAAAAAACATAAAAAGTAAATTAAAAGTAGTTACTAATTAGGTTATATTAAGCCTAACCTCAAAAGTTTTATAAACAATTAATACTATTTTCATTTCTGTCCCACTTTCGTACAAAAAGTCAGATGAATTCATTATGCAACCTAGTAGCCACTTGGATTGTTAAATGTTAACACCTGGTCAGCTGGGTCACCAGAAAAATATTCCGAGCAATCGGAATAAACCCTTGAATAAAATGTGATGTTTACTCAAATTCTTCCATCTTGGAACGCTTTTGTAAAATGCATAGATTATAATCTGATAGTTTTTTAATTTTTTTTACAATTATCACCCAGATATCAATCGGTTGTAGATAAAAATTACATGTGACGAAAAAAACCTAACCTCACAATTAAGTCATCTAACCTTAAATTCTGGTTCAATTTCTATATTACGTAAAATGAGGTTGTAATGTAAACAAGTCTCAATTAACAACGAAATTCGATTTAGATTTTAATACAATTCAATTTCAATTTAGGGGAATGTTGGCATGGTTCGTACAAAGTGAACCCTCAAACAAAGCAAAATTTCTATTTGTTGCAAAGATCTAGTTCGTCATTTCTTAGCCATAAGATAGATAATTATTAAGCTCATGAAACGGGATGAGAAATGGTAAGTAAGCTCTTTGCAAACAACGAGAAAATTCACATCGTTTGAAGGTTCACTGTGTGCGAACCATGCCTACATTCCCCTAACAAAGATCAAAGATTCTTTTGGTTATAAACTGCAAATTTTTTAGTTACACTGAATTGCTTCAAAACCCGTTAATTTTCCTATTAAAGAATCGCTTCGAGGAAACTGAGCTTGCTGCGAAACGAACAAAATTGGCTCGATTCTACTCTTTAGGGAAGAATCACATTGTCAATAAAATGCTCGCCGTAGCCTCACCGTACACACGGCTCTTCGTTATCTGGCACTTCGTTATCCGGATGACAGCTGCCAAACGCTGGCGGTTGATGTATTCAAAACGATTTTTTACGAAGCATGCAGTTTGTCCAGAGTGAATTAATGTGTTATTTTCATTTTATCAAAGTTTTTGACACACAATCGTGCTACAAAATGAAACATAAACACACCACGAAGAAAATTCTGTTCTCTTTCGACAGAAAAAAATCCCACAGCAGAAAATATAAAAAAACGTTGACCAGATTCAAAAAACCAAAATGTCATTTTGTCCCCACGTCAGCCGGATAACGAAGAGTCGAGTGTATTTCGTTAATCTACGCACTTTCATTGCAATTCTTACTCAAATTTTGCATTACCATATTACCTTATCTCATACTTGGCGACATTAGGTGAAAATAATATAAGAAAATAGAAGAAATAAAACGAAAATTCGATAAACGGTGAGCAAAAAAACTAAGAGAAATTAGTCGTACAGTTTTGTTTGCTCATCGTTTATCGTATTATCGTTTTATTTCTTCAATTTTCTTATATTACTTTCACCTAGTGCCATCGAGTATGAGATAAGTTAATACGGTATTCGAGAATTTGCGTAAGAATTGCAATGAAAATGCGTAAATCAACGAAAAGGACAGATAATCCTAACCGGCTTATGTAGGTGAGATTCTTAATCGGCCCGATCTGACTAGGTCGGATTTCACCTAGGATCCCAAAAACTGAGATTGTAAAGAAAAATGTCAGCTAAAAATCTGAAAAAATCGTCAAACCGGATTTTTTAAAAATATTTTTGCTTTTTTTTAAATTCGTATTATTTTCGGATAAAATATCAACTTTAACATGTAAAAATATAATTTTTTCAAAACTTTATTTGATTTCAATTAGAAGAGAATTTAAATCTGAAGTGAATAAGATATAAGTCATTATAATGCGATATCAATGAAAAAAGTAATTTTGAAACTCGACGAGAACAGAGGGAAATAGTATAGACGGGAACCAACACAAAGAAAAGCCGATAATTCAGAATGTGAATACGCATTTGAGAACAGTAAGTGCTAAAAAAATGTTCAGGGGAAAAATTTCTTTTTCACTGGAAATTAATTTCATTTTTAATTTGAATAACTCCAATACGGTGCTATTCCAATGGAAAATGAAAAGGGGAAATAGTTCTCCTAAATATTTTTTTAGCACATGACTGATCACATGTACTTCTGTATTATCGACTTTTGTTTGTTTTGTTTCCTACCTCGACTGTTTTCCTCAGTTTTCGCCGTGTTTCTAAAACCGCCAAATAGTCGTGACAAGGATCCAACGAAATGTCGAACGTACACGAAAGCAATCGTGTACTAAAAAATGTTAAGAAATACAGTAGACTCTCACTCAATCGGCTCTTTTTCGATCGGGCGACAAATTTTGTTGACAATTTTCACGTTTAATTATGAAGCTAATTCGCTCAAAATTGCTGTAATTCTTCCTATTTTATCGTGATTCTTTATAATTGAGCGCTTTTTGTGGAATTTACAAAGGCTTTAACGCTCAATTATATCGCTAAACCGGATGACATTTTGCCCTGTATTCCCGATTGAGAGAGTCTACTGTATTTCCTCTTTTCATATTTTGTTGGAATATCACCATTATTCATTTTAACTGATCCACAAGGTTTTCTCTGATAATCTCTTCTACGAATTCAAATTCAGAAAACGCGCTTTAAAGCTTCGAATATTCGCCAGAGCGCTTGCAAACTTGCTTAACGCTCCTTTGCTTTCATCTCTGTATCTTGGAAAATATTTCGAATTGACTTCTGATTTTTTTAGCAATTCGATTTTTTCACTTTGCATTTCAGGCTCCCCCATTAAGTTGATAAAAATCTTTCATACGGAAGTGGGACAGACAGACTAAAATCTAATCTAAATAAACTACATTAGGATTATCCTAATCCAATCCGGGGATTTATAAATGTGCTCACTTTAAAAGGAAAATTTAGTAAATTTCATTAACCTCAATTGGGCAACAAGAAAAATTTATAATGTTTTTAACGATAAAAAATAGTAAAAATTTGAAATAATGACACTGAAAAATTTTGATTCAAAGTAGGATGCGCAAAAAAAAAAAGGAATTAAATTATTGAATTTTATTCACTCACCTTGAAACGACATGAGATATTTCCTTCTGGCAGGCAGCATTGGGGCACATTCATGCCACACATCGCCCCCTGGGGGTCCCAGAATCGGCGGAATGAGGAGATCGAAGCCCCTCCGGAACTGACTGTCTGCAAAAGTTGACTGCACGACCATGGCTCTTCCTGTGTCCACATTCTGCACAGCCAGAGCAGCCGTTGGCGTCAGATCCCTCCTGGCGAAGTTCAGGAGCACATGATTGCGTCCATCGCCTCCCCAGAAGGGCAATTCCTGCAACTTCCTGGCACTCAAGCCAGATCCATTGCGGACTTCCGGAACAGCCGGAAGAGTGTACCGATTGTTCCGGACGGTCTCATGCTCAGGGAGAGATTCCCCTGTAAGGACTAGGAAGACACAAGCTGCCTTTGGATCATCTGTGAGGTGCATATTGTAGCCTAGGGTTTGCTTGATGGTGGTCTTCAGGAAGCCATCTACATCAAATCCCGCACCGACGACAGGGAATACATCAGGATCGTAGAGGTAGATGGGAAATCCAGAGGTAAGGCTGCACCTTGAGTGATCAAAACATGTGCTCATCCGACAATTCCCGGACTTCCGGACATCAACTGCAGAGTTTTTCGATGGGATTTCCACTGGGAATAGTGGCTTGGGCAGAGCTAATTCTGGTGTATTTCTCAGGACAGCTTCCTGCTGAGCAACTTGAGCTTGCTCCACGGATATCTTCAAACGATCCAGTTCAGTTTGTTGCCTGGACATTTCCTGTTTCAACTCATCGATTTTCTGATTGTACGAACTAATATCAAACTGCAGCTTCTGCCGCCTTGATTCTAATTCCCTCAATTCCACAGATACTGTCCCCTTAATCCGCAACATCTCATCGATACGTAGCTTGAGATCAGCTGCCCTCAGGGAGCTAAAATCCTCAAAAGCCTCCAATTGTGATCGAGATTTGTACACATTATTGCTATTCTCTTCCGATTCCACCTGTAATTCCCAACCGACAAAGAATACCCAATGACTAACCTTCATATCATCCACTACAGACCCTGACACTCACATTTACCACATAGAGATGCGTCACCAGGGCCACAGAAATGAGAATGAAGGACACAATGAAGACTATCCGGGAGATTTTCATGTGCTTAATACGCTTCCACACAGAAGTTGCTGTTCCTCCTCCTCCGACTTGATTATATGTCACTGAATTGTTGAAAACCATCTCGTAGCTTTCTGCCTATCCACTGAAGAATTCATTATACCTCTCCATTTCCCTGTAGCACCGCATTTTCTCATTAAATACAGCCATCAAAGAGACACGTGAAAATCATTTCGTGACTTCTATTTTTCTCAATAAATTTTGCCTCTTATCACGATTCCCTCACATTCACCCAAAATTTCACTAATTAAATAACACACAGAAACACAAAATGCACCTGAACTGGGTACTTTTCAGGGGTTTTACCACGATTTTCCCCAGAATTTTCACAATTTTCTGCTTAGCAAAAAATGTAAATAAAAGTTTTCGACCAGAAATGTGACATTGAGACTTCAGCGCTAGCGGCAAAAAATGGAAATATTCTTAGACGAGTTAAGGCTTTCCCGCGTAAATTTCAAAGAGGAAGGAAATTCAACCGTTACCCCTTTAACTCTTTCCGGACCACAACATATCCAGCGAACGAATTTCAGTAAAACTCACTTTATTGTAAGTCTTAGTGGTCAAATATGATACTTTTGTGTAGAGAAAGAATTTTCTCCGCCTCTGGGAAATTGGAAAACTCATGGGAACTCTCGTCCCCTAAAGAACGCAAAAGATAGAAACTTGGACAAACTTCAATTTTCCAAAAGCCAATAATATCAATTTTGTGAATTATTTTTGCATGTCAAATAACTCCTTTACAATGTTGATCACTAAAACAAGAAGAATTATTGACCAGTATCTTGTGGGATGTCCAAGAAGTGCTAAAAAAGACACTCAGCTCCTGCTTGCCAACAGATTCCTCAAAATATTTCACACAATAACACTTCACATTTCTCTCAACACGATGTTATTGCAGACACATTAAGCTTTCTCAAGAGCCAAAAAAACACTTCCTGGACAATCAGAATTCACCAAAATCTGGAAGAATAGAAAAAACTTCCCCGAAAGCAATCTTTTTCGCTGCCAAATGTCAAAATTATCGGCCATATTGACAAAAATTTCGCTCCCGCTTGAATTTTCTTACAAGGTTGGTGTCAAAAACCAAATGGCGGACACTGGCGGGATAACCTTACATTTGACCTCAAGATTCTTGGGGACGAGAATTCCCATCAACTTTGAACAAGTTTTTTGAAAATTTATGAAAAAATTGTTTTTCGAATTTATGTAATCTGTAATTGATAGTTATCATACTTATTGGCCCAGAGAGGTTTTTCCTTATTCGGGTCTAGAAATATGAAAAAAGTCACAATATGTGCAAGGAAGCAGAAAATCGAAAATTCACGATTTTTGACCAAGAATATCTTAGCTCAGTAGTTAATTAGGATCCTGCAAAAAATATCCTAGATTTGGACATCCTTATAGTTTGTAATTATCCAGAAGAATCGGATTTTTATCGATTCTAGATAGTCTAAAAAAATTGTTGTTTCCATGGGTACCCAGTGTCCCAAAGGAGACGAAAGAGTTAAAGTCGATTGGAACACCGGTGTCCCATAAAGAAAATAATTTTTCCTGACTACCTAAAGTTATATTTTCCTTATAACTGTACATAATTGTAAAGTAGAAGGTTGAATGAATCTAGAATATTTTTTGCAAGTCTCTAGCTATTTGCTATGTAGTAAATATTTAAGTTCAAAAATGGCGAATTTTTAAATTCTTAAATTCATAATTGATTTTATTTATTTTTCATACTTCCAATTTTTTTAAGCAAAGCCATTTTGGCAATAAAAACTACAATACTCATACGTATAGTTTTCATTAAAGCGAAAAATATTATTCATTGGTTTTGCCAGAAAAATGACTTACATTTTTGGGTTTTTTTTTGTCCCTATCGATCATAGAAGCACAAAATACACTGAATCAGACTCTGTTAGACTTTCCAAGGTTAGATGTAAGATTTATCATTGATTATGTTTCTCAGTTTAATTTTTATTGTTGATTTTCAGTCCGTAAAAAGTGTCTCGTCGTTAAAGGGTTAAATCAACGAAAAAAAAAAGATTTTTCCGAGTATTTTTCTTATAATTTGCCTAATTTTCCTATCACTTTTGTGTTTATTTGATGAAAATAGGTACAAAAAATAGTATTTCTGTATCGATTTCAAATGATAACACTGTGCAACGATGATTTTGTTCCTGGGTTCTCATGCTATTTTTTCTATTGCTAGGGTCAAATGATTTACGAAAATACTTATCATTTTGATTTCATTTGGATTTTGCGCCTGGAATGTAGGCAAAACCGTTTTTGCCGTTTTTTGATACTTGGGTGCCTATATCTCCGATTCTGCTGAACCGATTTATTTGTCACTATGGAATAATTTGTTCTCCTTTTCATGCCCAATAAATCCTCTGAACAGATGAAGTTTGTACAACCGACACCAGGGGCGCTGTAGTCTCATAAATGTCAGAAAACATGGGAAAATCGAACTTTTTAGCAACTTTGATCAAAAATATCTCGAAAACTAGGACTGTCCCTAACAATCTGTTTTGTGGGTTTGATAGAGAATTTAATCAGCTACATTTTTGTCCATGTACAACTTTTCTCTCAGATTACTTTTTAACCTCGATATTGAAGTTCAAACGAAAAACGAGCACTCAGCCAACTAAAGAAAACCTTCACAATTTCGAGTGTTATTGTTTTTTTTCCTCGCAATTAGGCAGTGCAAGCTTTTATTATATTATTTAATACTTAAATATCGATATTATGGTGATTTTTATATGACATTTTAAATTTTTAAATATTATTTTATTACTTGGAGATTTGTATAAAACTTTAACATATGTGATATACATAAAGTAACAATTACAAGTTCAAAAACTAGTTTTAGATTTATTTCGATGAAAATCACGTAATTATGAGGTTAATTTTAAAATTGTAGGATTGTAGATAAATGTAGGAAATTTTTTTAAAGAATTATAAAAAAAAAATGAATTTAGAAAAGGGATTTCTTGCAAAGTTTTCCATATGTAACTGGTATGTAAAAGGTAAAATAGATACTTATACTTAATGTAAATTTAACAAGAAATATTCTTTGAAATATTTAAAATTTTGCAATATGCAGTTAATATGCCTTTTTTGTAATAGTCTTTTGAGATTGAAATAACACTGAAATCTTACTGAAGATATTGTTTGAGTTATTGCCCTGTATTATATTTAAACACATTTTATAATGCAATAAGTATTAATAACTACAATTGTAAGAAATTGAAAATAATACTCTGGGTTATCTAAACTTGAAAAGAAAACACAATAACACTCGAAATTATGAAGGTTTTCTTTAGTTGGCTGAGTGCTCGTTTTTCGTTTGAACCTCAATATCGAGGTTAAAAAAACAATCTGAGAGAAAAGCTGTACATGGACAAAAATGTAGCTGATTAAATTCTCTATCAAACCCACAAAACAGACTGTTAGGGACAGTCCTAGTTTTCGAGATATTTTTGATCAAAGTTGCTAAAAAGTTCGATTTTCCCATGTTTTCTGACATTAATGAGACTACAGCGTCGCTGGTGTCAGTTGTACGAACTTCATCTGTTCAGAGGATTTATCGAGCATGTAAAGGACAACAAATTGTTCCATAGTGAGAAATAAATCGATTCATCAGAATCGGAGATATAGGCACCCAAGTATCAAAAAACGGCAAAAACGGTTTTGCCTACATTCCAGGCGCAAAATCCAAATGAAATCAAAATGATAAGTATTTTCGTAAATCATTTGACCCTAGCAATAGAAAAAATAGCATGAGAACCCAGGGACAAAAAAAAAGTTCAAAATTGTTGCACAGTGTAATAGAATCAGTAAACTAGGGGAGACTGGGGCAATTGTAATCGCTCCTTGGAAATTACAAGGGGCCAACTCACTTTTTAGCGATTTTGAGGTTTTAATGCACTCAGACAGAGAATTTAATAAAATTTCAGATGATATAAGTCAATAAATTTCGTTATTAGAAAAGTTTTTCAAAATTTTACTTTTTATGATTGCTTGCGCGGTTTTGTTTGAAGTCAAGGGGCACAAAATAGATTTATCGTTCAAATTTTTGTGAAACAAGGGACTAAGTTAAGCAAGTTGATCATTTAGAATGACAAAGAGCTAACTCATAAAAAAAAACATATTTTGAAAGGTAAAAATATGTATGTTTCGATGTTTATAATAATGCTCATACAAATAGAAAAGAATTAAATTGTTTTTATTAACATACTTAATTGAGATAATTATTTATACAAAGTTGAATCTTTCATACTGTCTCCTGAAAAATGGCTCAGATTGAGTTGGCCCCTTGTAATTTCCAAGGAGCAATATTTTTGATGGTTGCGAATTTGAGGCAATTTGCCAAGAACACTGACTTTTTAGAAAATCTTAAATAGCTCATATTTTAGCCTTGTTTATAGGCAACATATCGAGGAAAATTTGGATGCTGGAATACAATTCAGTTTTTCATAAAAATGTGTCACTATGCATTTTTCTCTTCTTGCAAAATACCTGGGATACAAGTAAATAGTTCCTATTGAGGATGTAAACAACTGTTTTTCCACCCTCAACTTTGCACCATTTTCAAATATTTTAATTACTTAAAAAATAAAGAATATATATGTAAAAAAAACACTAGTACGCATTTCAAGGTCGCCTGTAGAGAATCTCAACTACCATAAGCTTTGGGCCAGAGCGGCCAGAGGAACCAACATTTAAGGAAAAAGTCGTTTTTCTGCTTTTGTAGTCGTAGTCGCCAGCATTTGAAAAAAAACGTCGCCGAGATTGCTTTTTAAAGCCAATTTGTGAAGTTTAATTAATGAAATTCCAATAAAAACTGGTGTTAACATAAAGAAATTGTTTCTAGAATTAGTTTAGTATCACAGAATTGATTAAAAGCTGTGATTTGATAGTAAAAATAGGCTGAATATGGGTCGCCCGCCCAGCGACTTTTGCAGCATTTCATAATTCGTGGAATATTATGAAAATTATGTAGAATATCGATGATTTATGAATTGGAATAAAAAATTGGTGAATTTTGAAAGCATTTGTAACTATTTATTTTTTTAATTGTCCGTGGAAATCATCTGGAAAATGTCTTGAAAAAGTGCTTGTTTTACTCAAAGAACATGCACCATAAGACGGTTCAGTTGTCAAATAGAAGATGGCGGACGGTGCCCTTTGCGACATTTGTTTGATGTTTTTCACGTAATTTTGCACAGAAGTAAGCAAATTTACGAAGTAAGTTCATTAAAAATCATTAAAGAATTGGCCAGTGAAGAGATTTTTGAGAAAAATCTGTGATTTTTACTGCTTTTTCTTGTGTTTTTTTAGTGTGAAAATTGCCCTGGAAAAGATAGCATGCAGACCAAATTTGTCGTCTGTTTTGGGGCTCTTGAGGTTTTTTTTTAATCATCCTAACATTCTATCTTCTCGGGAAAAAGCCCTAGAAGTTCTAAGTAGACTTCCAGATAATCTGTGTGCTTTTAGGAAGCCCTCCGTCCGGATACTGAAATTCATTTCATTAGATCGCCATAAGTGCCATTAACTCGAAAAAAAATCACCTTTTATCCTTCTAAAAACGGATAAATCTCACATTATACTGTAAGGATTATAGAATGGTTTCTTTTTCTTTTTAAAGGAAGAAAAGATTAAAAAACTTACAAGAAATATAAAAATTTTCCAATTTTCTATCAGTGTACGTGGACCCCTGTCTTTTGTTCTAAAAAAAACTTGCAAGTTTTACAAATTTATCACAATAATCACATTTTTTTATATTTACTGGTCCTCTTTCATCAAAATTAGGCAAGAAGAATTCCACAAAAATAATTAAAATTCCTAAAAACATTAAAAAATAAATGCAACATCAGCCACTTTTTTTAGTGTTGCCAGATTCGAATGCTTCTTTGGTGGTGGTTCCTCTGTGCCTGTGGGCTTACCACTGGTTTTTCAAATTTTAATGGAAGAATATGTAAATAAAAAAGGATGGCAAAGCATCTAAGGCAGAGGTGTGCAAGAAACCATCGAAACCGAATTAACGTCAAATGAAACATGTATATCAATGGTCAAAACGCTACTAGGGTGAAAAGAACGTCTGTTCGACAGGGAACCCCTATTGACACTCTCATCAAAACATTGAAATTTATTTAATATAAATTGTTTATATCTAGTGAAATTCATGTAATCTGACCTGCTTTCCTTTAACCTACCCTTTTCTATAACTGTTCTGCGAATTTAAGAAGGTTTTAAAAAGGTTTAAGCAATTTCAATTGTCGACGTGGAGAAATTTCAAGATTCTTATGAAAAAGTGTAAGAAAGAAGCTTTTACAAAAATATTTTTTCTATTTTTTTTTTTAATAAAATGAACGTATATCTGTTGCATAACAGTCAAAAAATAACTAAATTTTAATTTAATACACAATTTGCATCAATTTATTTTAATTAAAATGAATTTAATTACAGTGTCAATAAACCGAGACAAAATTGTCGATTTCAACGTCTATTGACAGGTACAGATTGCCGACTTTTGTATCAGCTTGATAGATGAAGAAGAATAAGAAGAATGAATAAAAGTAAACAAAGTTGCTGCATTTTTGTGAAAGAAATAGTGAAATTACTAACAAGTTAAGTGTTTGTGCGCAAAAAAGACTAAGAATGTTTGTTGGTGAGTTGCCACTGGTGATATTTTTATAGTAGAACTTCCTTCAGCTCTAGCACTGCAGAAATCTAATGCGTGACAAAAATTTCGACTGCACCAGAGATGCCCCAATGGAAAGAGTATTGTCTATGAGCTGTTGAGAGAGAATTCTTAAGGAGAGTGTCAAGTTTTATAAATCTAAAAGCTGCCCATTGCATCCTGTAAGGAATACAATGTAAGATTATGAGGATAGAGAAGTTCATCATCACGAGAATGGCTGCTGTGAAGGGACATAAGATTTACAGAAATCTCTGTGAGGAAGAGTTTCTTACGGAAGGACGGGGCATTCTGGATGGAGATTTAATAGATTCCCTGGTTGGCAGTCCCCCAGATGGAGTCATCCAGTGCAATAAGGAAGTTTTCAACCAAAATCTCAATCAAAGGTGTAAAGAAAAAGTGTCCAATAGGTGTTCAAATTTCGTGTGTCAATAGATACCGAAAGTGTCAATAGATATGGCATTTAGTCATGATCTTAAAAAATACAGTTTTTTTTAGTTTTTCAAACATTTTGAGAAAAGTGAATGATACTGAACGGTAGTCAAATTAATAAGTTGATATAAGTTAATATTTAAACACAAAAAAATTTAATACAATAGAAGATATCAGTCAGGAAAGTTACGAAAGTTCTTAAAGTGTCAATAGACGTTCCTTTGACCCTATATAACAAACTTATTTTGACGTTAATTCGGTTTCAACGGTTTCTTGCACACCTCTGATCTAAGGCTTTGCGAAATGCTCGAACTCGTGACTTAGATGCTATACCTCAAAAGTGCATTCGCGTCATTAACCCAGTTTACCGACTCTCAACCGATTTATTAAACCGATTAAATCATACAAAATAACGCCCCAAATAGCTTGGGAGTAATAAATTGGTTTTCGTATAAAAATTACTTAACGATTATGTCAGAAATTCCAAAACCTTTACCAAACGAGCCAAAACATGATATGTATCAGTTTCGAAAACCATTATTAGGAATGATTCAACGGTATTTTCGTATAAAGACGAAATGACGGTCTGGGTAATCTCTAACACATATCCAAAAATGAAAAAAAAAATCGCATGATGCATTTTCATACAATCCTAAAAAACATGGTTTTGCAGGGGAAGGGGAGGGGGGAAATGAGGACATGTTAACGATGTTAACGATCCATCGCGCGAAGGTCTCAAGTCTCGATCTCTTAATGTTTAGTCTTGACCTGGCGACAGCTGGATTTGTGCATATAATTTTCGTCATCTGAGTGTCAAAACGTGTACAGAGAGTTCTCTGCTTTCAAAGAAATTCTCAGGACTAAAAAAGTTCGCAAATTCACTCCAGTGACACAGAAAAATTGCATATCCACAGGAGAGATCTTTGGAATACGTTACGGAAACCTCGTGGATGTATGCAAAACATTTTTGGCGCCAATTTTTCGGCCTATTTTCAGCGCCAACGGTTCATGTAAAATTCATTTCAAATTTACTACGTGAAAAAATGCATACTTTTAGGGGCGTTTCAAAAATTATTTTGTAAATGAGCTCCCAATAGTAGACAATTCCAAATTCTTTCAATCCGTTTTCACTTAAGCCGGAACCCCTTGCAAATTCATTTAAAAAAGGACTGCAGCGTTTCTGAAATTTATTTGAATGAAATTTCCTGCATGGTATTCAAAGTTTCTAGGTGCATAAAGCAAAATGGCATTTCGCGTGGTTTTTCTTTAGTCCCGAAAATATGCATAATCCCAGGACCATCTGTATGCTAAATTCTGGAAACCAAAATTCTAATAATTCTATTGTTATTCACTGAGAGAAATCCGAAAAAGTTAAAATAACATTCCGTAAATGTAAACTTTACCCGGCATTATTGATCCGAAATCGTTGTAAATATTATGCTTTTTATGTGTATTATGGGTTAAAGTTACCCCTTCTCATGTTAATTTTACACTTAAAAAGGTGTAAAATTAACATTAAAAAATATTGATATATTTTTACACCTAAAAAGTGTTAAAGTTACGAGGAAAAAAGTTAATCGCATTCCCTTTTTTCTCAGTGTTCGATTTATCCAATTCTGTTCACAAAAATTCAAATCATTATTTAAGTTCAAAGTTTTGCGACATTTTTTGCGTAGCAACCTAATACAAAAAGGAGTTGCTGAAGGAAATTTAGTCAAATTTGAGCAAGATTTCAATAAATACAATTATTTAATTGATTATAAGGCTTTTAGGGACAGTTTTAGGACGTCTTTCAGGGGGTTCCTCGCGTTCCCCGAATTCATATCTCAAGCCATTTGGACCATATGTTCGGGAAATAATTAAAGGTCAAAGTAAAAATACAATAAAAGGAATACTGACCTTGAATCCAAACTGCCCGGCATACTCCTGCAGAGACTTCAGTTCAGCATCCTGCGCTGGCTTGGCTTTTTCCCTGAGAGCTTCCAGCATCTTACTGACACTCTTCCTGCTGCCAGCCATCTTCGTCTCCATGGACATGTCCACAAAGCTATCGTAGCCGAGAATTTTGGCTTGATCTCTGCGCAAGAACCGAATCTCCTCGATGTGCGTGCTGGTCTCCAGGGATTTCTCGCCGAAGTTAGAGGAGCGCCTGGTCTGTGCTTGCCACAAATTCCAGCGCATTGTACGATCTGGGCAGTATTCAAGGAAGTTTGCGGCCACATGGGGCTGCAGGGTGACCAGCCAGGGACCCTTGGTGGGCTGTGTGGGATCCTTGGCAAACATCTGAAGCACTTCCGGTGGGAAATCCCTCACTAAGCCGTAATCTTCAATCACATGGTTAAATTGCTTCGTGGACATATCGACTTTTTGGCGGAATTTTGATCTCTCATTGCCCAATTTGCTGAGGACATGATTCAGGCGAAGTTTTTGATCCTCCTTCAGTTCAAGTCCATTCAATTTTCCCTCCAGAAGATACTTCTGAACAATCCTCTTCTGTTCTTCCGTTAGGGTTTCACTTCCTTTGAGCTGGGCTTCCTTGATGGCCTTGTAGATGCTGGGACTGGAGAATTTGGCCATCCGGGCTCTTCTGGCCCTCTCATGGATTGTTATGTAACTCTTCGTGGGCATCAGGACACTATTCCCCAAATACAGTGTCTTTGCGAGACCCCATGTAGTCTCCAGTGGAGCTCCAATGTGCTCCAAGGGATCAACAACTTCCCTGAAGACATCACTCACTTCCTTGGCCTCCAACTGTCCATCCAATTCCTTCACCTGCTTCTCAACATCTACCGCCTGTTTGCCAATAACTGAAACGCATTTCTCCACTGTCACTGTACCAAACTCCAGCAGACCATCTTCTCTTTGTAGGGGATTCTTCTCCGGCAAATCCTCACCGATTTCCGGGACTCTGGAAAGGGGACAAAAAGGAAACTTTGGGGTCAAAACACAAGACATAACCTCAAAATTTGACAAGAATGTTTCGGATGGAAAATACTTACAGAACAATGTAGCCAAACCTCTTGGGGCACACATAGTTTTGTGCCCGAGTGAGGAGGGCACGTTTTCCACACAGAGACACAGCCATTTCTTCAAAATTAACACATTTTCTCAAAAAATGAAAGTTCAAGGAGCAATTTTCACTGCCACTGTGTTTTACGTATCAGTCGCTAGGGGGCTTTCGCTCCATTTTTGAAATCAACGGCTTCAAACATGTTGCTGCAAAAGCTGCAAATTTTCAAGAAGACAAAACTAATGCTATTAATAAATTCTACGAATTGTATTTTAGTATTTAAATTACACATAACATCTTTAAAAGATCCATGAATTACCCTAGAATAGAGAGGAGCGCAATTATACAAAAAGAACTACGAGAAAAAGAAGACAATTATCACCCTTATTTATCCCCCAAGTTAATTGCTCAACAAATGCTCAGATTTTCCCAATATCCGGCTAAAATCCCCTTATAAATGCTTCTGGCAACTCAGAGAAGGGTAAAGAAAAGCCTAAAAAACTAGATGAGTAATTTTCGGCGGTCAAATAAGGTGAGAAAGACATCGTGTTTAATCATCAAGCTGCCGGATTATTAATTCAAGTCCACATAGCTCAATTTTGATTTCTAATAAAACGCTTCCGTTCATCCCAGAGAGCAACAGAGAAGAGTCAATTATCACTGAGATGGAGTGAGAAAGAGGCTCAATAGTGGTCTAGAAAAAAAACGTGATTAGAATACATCCCTTTTGGCGCATGAAGTTCACTGAGCTTGGAGATGATTGTGCTGTTAATGATGGAAAATGCCACACGGTTTATTTATTCATGGGCAGGCACAAAATCTCCCGGAGAATCACACTTTCACGCTCACTTTCGCGCCATGAGGAACAGAATGGGCCGGGAGGGTCAGAGTGTGAGGGAAATCCAGAAATTGACATGGAAATGGACTCAAGACTCTCAAGAATTCCCAGAGAAGAAAGTCAAAAGAGGTAGAGAATTTATTGCAAATGCTGCTGCTAAATAAATTGGTGTCATCAATTTGGGATTCAATGTGAGGGATGATCTCGGAGGTGGGAATAAGTTTCCAGCACAGCAGGTTCATGCCACTGATCGTTCTTGTGGCTGCAAAAACCAATAGTCCGAGGACAAATGTGGAAAAGGAAAGGTAACCGCAGACCACAAGATTCACCGGATCGCCTATTTCATCTCCTGCTGTTATGTTGCTGTTTTCCTTCCACAGCACAATCGGAGTGAGAGAAAAAAGGCAAGAATATAGCGTATCCCGCACAAAAGTGCAACATCAATCGACTCATAAATCTCTAATTAATTGATTTATTGATATTTTGGTGCAATATTGGTTATTTGTTCGTTAAACATTTATTTTTAACAAAAATATACAAGTCAAATCAAACATTAGGATATGTGATCAAACATTAGGGTAAATGTGCCAAATTCCAGCCAGCTTGCAATTCCGGACACTGTTTTTGTTCCTCAAATTTCCATGAATTTTTAATTTTTACATACCCTAGGTATTATATAATGCAAAAGAATAACAAGAAATGCAATTTCGACAAACCAAATGACGTGAAAAAGGCATTGAAAGAATTCCCGAAGGGCAGGGAACTATGAGAATGAAGGTGGCCGAAATAAAGCACCAAAGCTATATGTCTACTTTTTTGTTCATTTTAAAATGCACTAAGAATGCTTTTAGAGTAAATGAAGACGATAAACTGTTTAAAAGGTTCCCAGCAACACTCCTTAAGAACAATCAATTTGTATTAAAAATATTACATTTCAAACTTGAGACTTTGGCGCACTCTGACAAAAATCGCTCGTAAAAGTTTTGTAAAATCTCGTTGCCCCATATAGAAAAGTAATGAGATGTTTGGCTACCCCTGTCGCCATAGGGATTTTTGTGAAATCTTTTCATTTTCAACAAGATATCTTGTTGATACCGGATACTACACATATTTTACTAATAATATACAAAATCTTGTAAAAGTTTTGTCAGTATTCTTTTTTTTTTATTCTCCAAAAAATGACGATTTTGTAGTCCTAATTAATTCTAAAGTCCTATTTAACCATTTCCTGCAGACAGCATACCGCCGTATAATTGCTAAATATAACAAAAAGCATGAAAATCGTGATTATTATATCGACCAAATTGATAAACAATTTGACAGAAAATATTGCAAGACCATTTTGAGAGAAAGGGATAAAAATGAAAGAGAAAACGATATATTTTGCAACGCCATCTATTGAGAAATTCCCATGAAAACCAGATTTTGAGAAAACTTTTACAAGAATTTTGTTAATTAATTTTGGTGGATTCGGGTTTTACCGTTTTCCGAAAAGTATTCAATTTCCCCACTTCCTCTTCTTTCACATACGTCCGCCGCCGTCTTAGCGTTAATTCTAGCTTCGAGTCACAATGTCATTGTTGCAAGTGTATTGGGAATAGGCCAGACAGAATAGAGAGAGAGAAGAAAAGTCAATTCCGAACCAAAGGCTGTTTGGGAAGCCAATGCTTTTTTTTACATTAAAAAACTATAAAAAGAAATACATATATCAAGAAATACAAATTAATCATCTAATCACCACAATTCTCTGTTAACATCTGTTTTGAGGTGGGAAAGCGTTTTTTGATGATTTAATTGATTTTCCTCCCAATTCTGAGATAAGGAACGCTTACTGATGTAAATGTAAATTAAAGATCGAGTGTCAAAATTAAATACTCACGACTCTATGAGAGTTGAAAGCTAATAAGGTTTCATTTAATCCAATCTTTCCTCGAAATATTCTACATTTAAAAAGGCAAGTTTAAAAATGTTTAAATGATTCTCCCGAGCAGTTTTTATTAAATAAAAAAATAGATGAAATTTTTAGGAGTCTCATCAAATATCTTCAAAAATCACTTCCATTTTTGGGGAAGTTACGACAAATTTCCATACAAAATTTTCAATAATCAGCATTTGCCGTAACTTCTTTTACTCACTTGCGTGGCTTGTAATTTGCAGCAAAAATGTAATATTTCTCATTAAAACGTCTAAGCGCGTTTTTGAATTATTCGCATTTGAATTATTATTTCGGCCACCTTCATTCTCATAGTTTCTTGCCCTTCGGGAATTCTTCCAATATTTCACGTCATTTCGTTTGTCGAAGCTACATTTTTTGTTATTCTTTTGCATTGTAGGGGAGACTGGGGCAATATTTGTCAAAACGGATATTTAATTTTTTTACAAGCTCCCAGAGAATCTAATTGATTTCTATTGAGCGTATTCTTATAGAAAAATTACTGCTCTACAACTTTGCCGAAGCTCACTTTTCTCTATCTCGAAAGGAAATGCTCTTTCCGAGCCATTTTCCAAAAGATGATTTTGTGGAAATTCTCAAAAGTGCTGGGGCAAAATTTGTCAGACAAGGGGCATTTTTTGTAATTTTCTTTCCCTTTGTTAAGAGCTCTGGTGAATGAAATAAATATTCTATTGACATATTTTGGTAGGAAGTTTGTTCCTCTACAATTTGTTGCAAATCATTAGCCTGTAAATAAACGAAAAATATGATTTTCAAGTAATTTTCCAAGAGCTGTTTCTCGCAAGAAAATTCTCTTCGGCCGCTCAAAAAATGCAGAAAAGGCGAATTGGGCGAGTTGAATGAACGAAGTTTGCCGACTAAATGTCACTTGTGGCGAAACAAAAAGAAGAAGAAGAATATGGCCAAGATGAAGGTTGTGTTTACCTTTTACAGAATTTTCAGATTTTAGAGCTTAGTGAATAATTGGCATGCTGTGTTTATTATCTTCCTCGTGATATCCTACTGTCTTGAATCCCGAAACTTGACTTGATTTAAACCTCTTCGAAAAATAATGTTGGAATTATAAGTGAATAAATTTGTTACAACAAATACTTAAATAGTGTCGCAGAGTTATTTTGGTCACTTTTTTCAACGTTTTAAGCTCCTTCAATGAGATTATTGGCTTCTTGCTCGTAGGCAATATTATTAAAAGTGTTACTAACGTCAAGTGGTCCTAATAATAGGATGGGGGAAATACGAATCAAAAGATAAATATTCTTTGAGCCAGTTTATTTCAGGATAGGTACTAACTAGTTGTAACTTTGTATTTCCTATGTTTTCTTTGGCAGACGTCCCCTCTTTTTCGGCCTCTCTTTTGCAGCCTCCTTCTCAGTTTTTTGTTTTTTAGCAGATTTCTGCTCAGCTGCAAGTTGCGACATCATATCGGGATCTGTTAAAATCTCACTAGATCTCTTCTTGCGTCCGGGACGGGATGTAGATCGTGGTTCTGCTTTTGGCAAAGGCCTTATGGATTCAAGAAGGTCGTCAAAATTTTTCTTTTCACTTTCCGGTGCAGATCTTGTATCAACTGGTTCCTCCTTTATATTTGAAGCTTGAGGAGAATTGCAAACTGCAGGTATTTGAGGGATGTCAGTTACCATGGATGGCTTGAATGCATCGTCATTAAAAATTAAAGGATTGAAGGGCCATATGCCAGTGGCTTTGAAACCAGAAATGTTGTTGGCTCTTGTCACTGCAGCGTCCATGGCTAGAGAAACTACTCCTGGAAGATCATATATAGACAAAGATCGTCCAGGATGTGCATTCATCCAAGAATCCATGTGAGCAGCCATTGCTCTCTTGAACGGGCCATACACTGAGCGGTCTAGTGGTTGGAGTTTGTGGCTAGAATGTGGAGGAATTGACAACACATTGATTCCATTGTCAACGCAAAACTTAAGTCCTGCGATAGACAAATGGGATTGATGGTTATCTAAAACCAGAAGCACTGGGTTTGTCATGGAAGCACCGGAATGCATTTTGAAGTGTTGCAAAAATTGAAGGAAATGGTCAGAGTTCATCCAGCCTGATGGGTTGGCTGCCCCAATACTCCCAGGCGGTGCACCATTGATAAAGTGCTCATTGTACTTTACACGCGGGAAAATAAAAAATGGTGGAATGGAGTTTCCTGCAGCGTTGACCGCAAGTGCCACTGTGATCAGTGTGCCCCTTTCACTCGAGGTTATACGTCCAATTTGCTTAACGCCTCGACGGCAAATTATTTTTCCAGGATCCTGCACAGTGGTTACTCCCGTTTCATCCATGTTATATATGTGGGAGGCATCGAAGGAGTGTCTGGCATATAGTGAACGGAGCTGGGTGAAAAACTTATTTACATTTGTCTTGTTAAATCCCATCGCCCTTTGCAAGCTTGTTGCTTCCGGCTTTCTCAAAGACAAATTCGGATGGCGTTTTCGAAAATTGTAAAACCAGTCAATCCCTGCAATCTTCTTCCGATCCCAAGATGATGGTGTAGAAATCTTCAGTTGATGGGCAAAATCGAAGGCCAATTTTCTTACATTATTTATAGTTAAGCCGAAGTAGCTGTCCGAACAATCCAACAAATATTTTTCCAAAGCAGCTTCCTGTGCTTCATTGAACACACTTGATCGACCTGGCTTCACAGTTTTTAGGAGTTTAGTATTCTCCAATTCTCCTCCTCTTACTTTCCAATAGAGTCGCAATGTTTCGCGGTTGATTCCTTGGGATTTGGCAGCCGATCTCACCGATACACCATCCTTCACCGCATTCAAAGCCAACAAGAGCTTCTCAGGGTCAAGCACGTTGTTTCTTCTCTGATACTCTCGGACCATGATACTCTTGAAAGGTTGATTAATGGTTATAATTATATTAATATAACTACAAGCTAAATATCCAAATATTGATGTTCTCACTTAAGCTGGAATAGATCAATCTGGAACTCCCTGACGTCGAGGAACTAGGAAAAGCGATAAAACTGCTCTGAATCTTTTGATAACCAAAAACAAATAACAAGCGGCGAGTTTTTGACAATGACGTTTCTCTTCGCCGTGCAAAACATCGGAAATCTTCGTTTTTTGCCAAATTTTGCCCCATGCCTTTTGACAAATTTTACCCCGAGTGCTCTTTTCTAATACAAATATTTTTAGGAAGAAAACTTTTTAGAAAAAGCTTAAACTGATACCATATTCATGTTGAGCGGGTTCAAATTATCATAAAAACACACACCAATGAAAAAATTTTGGAAAGCAAATCAATGAAAATTGATATCTCCTGAAGGCCAAATATTTTAAAAAGAGGCCTCAAAATTTCAATATTTTTTATTTTCTATATTTCTTACTTGAATTCTTTAAAACATTGGACGTTTAAAGGACTTCATGCAGGCTATCTGTGGTAAAAAATCTAATTTTTTATTTCTTTTCTCTTCAAAGTTATGGAATATTAAAATTTTTGATTTGGCAAATTTTGCCCCAGTCTCCCCTACTTTCAAAAATAAACTTTTTAAGACGAAAATCAATTATTTGGCAATTGTTTTGTATTTTTTAGATAGTTAATACTCAAGAGAAACTAATGGAATATAGTCTTAAATATGTTTCATATTCTTTTAGCAGATAGATCCTGAAAGAAAGTGCTCCACTCCTGTGTGAAACTGTCCCATCCTTCCCTATTTTGTTTTTTTCTTCTTAAAATTCTTACATAAAGTTTCTTTTCACAAGTTTCTGAAAAATTTTCAAAAATTTGCCCTACTAAATAAAAATAAATATTTTATTATTATATTTAAAATAAATAGTAGGGAAGATCGGGGTAGAATTAGCCACGTATAGAGGAAACCATTATTTATTCGAAGTATATACTTCCCTTCCTATTCATTGAAATATATTTAAGCCTCATACAAATATTTTTTATACAAATTATACGCAATGAAAAATTTCATTTAGTGGCTAATTATATCCCGGTTGCCCCTTGGTACCATTTGTACAGATTTAAAAAATGCATAAGATGATTAGACATTTTTTTTAGCAGAATCAAGTTATATTCCTAAGAAAACCCGCCAATTTCTTTGGTGAAACTGATATTCTCAAGGATATTCTGCACTTCATCTTACATCCACCCCCAACCTTGAGGCACTCTTTCACGGAATACGCCAAATTCACCGCGTACTCCTCACTTGGCCGAAGCACAGATGCGCCGAGAGTGGCTGCTCTAGCGTTTTGTGCCCTCCTCCAGTTTGTATTTTCGTGCCGTCGAGTCAGTCGCATTCTATCCTCCGTGGAAGCGAGTTCTAGAGGCTCTTCCTCCGGCTTTCTCGTGTGCTTCAATAGTGACTCTCCTCGAGTGAACGTGTTCTGGACACCCGGTGTCTCCTCCTGTGCTGTGTCCAGACATTTAGTCGCCTATCGGTTTCTCTGCTAAAAAGAATGCTAATTGGTATTTTTGGTACCATGGGGGTGTAAAGAAAAGTGCATATCGGTGTTGAATATTCAAAAAAGAAACGGTAGATAACTGAAGAATTCTCTGTAAGAAGTTTTTGGTGTGGAGTGAAGACTTGAACATGCATATCAGACAGTGTTTAATTGTGCTGGCAATTGTTGTGACGAGTGTGCAGAAATGCAGGGCAATACCATCGGACATCTACATGAAGATGTTCGCGGTACAACCACCACCTGACCCATGCTATGATGAGAAACGTCCCAGGCGGTGTGTGCCGGATTTTGTGAATGCCGCCTTTGGGACACCTATGATTGCGTCCAGCACGTGCGGTCAGCGAGGTCCTTCGCGATACTGTGAACTCAGTGAACCACTTAATCCAGTATCCAGCAACAGTGCAACTCCCTCTGGAACCACTACAACATGCCAAATCTGCGATGATACCATTCCCAAGCGTCGATTCCCACCGTCCGCCCTGACAGACCTCAACAACCCTAATAATCTCACCTGCTGGCGCTCAGAATCTCTCCCACCTACAGTTCCTGGACAACTGGACAATGTTACCCTTACGCTGTCCCTTGGAAAAAAATATGAATTGACCTATATCAGTCTGCAATTCTGCCCAAGATCTGTAAAACCTGATTCCATGGCGATCTATAAGAGTTCAGATTATGGCATTACTTGGCAACCCTTCCAGTTCTACAGTTCTCAGTGCAGGAAAATCTACGGCCGACCCAATAGGGCTACTATTACTAAGGCTAATGAACAAGAAGCCAGGTGCACCGACGCACATCGTCATTCTGGAGACAGTGTAGGGAATCAAGGTGCTAGGATCGCCTTTAGTATTTTAGAAGGCCGACCCTCAGCTTCAGACTATGAATCTTCTCCAGTTCTTCAAGACTGGGCAACAGCTACGGATGTCCGTGTAATCTTCAATCGCATACAGATGCAACAGGACACAATGGATGAATTGCTCCTAATTGGGCCACAGCAGACCAGCAAGTTTAGGGATGATCTGCATGGAGCCAATGCCATAGAAAGTATTACGGCATCTACGTCAGCGGCAACTAGCATTGCAACGCATCACTACGCGGTGTCTGATTTTGCCGTAGGCGGACGGTGCAAGTGCAATGGACATGCCTCCAAGTGTCTTCCCATGGGTCGCGATGGACAATTGACCTGTGACTGCAAGCACAATACCATGGGCCGAGATTGTGAGCGGTGCAAACCCTTCTACTACGACAGACCTTGGAGCAGAGCAACACAGCGTGATGCCAATGAGTGCAAAGGTAAGTGCTTATCAGTAAATTATCCCCAAAGTCTAATTGACTTCAATCTGGCGCGAAAGTGTGTGCAGAGAAAAGAGATAATTCGATGTTTCCCTGACATTCCTTTTCTGGTCCAGGTGAGATCAGTGTGGGAAAAAAGTTGGCAGATTCTGTGTGGTGTATTGATGCCAAGAAGGCATCATTCACGACAAATTTTTGCCACAAGGGAGATTTACTCACAGGTATATCCTAAAAGACATCCCAGACAATTTCGTCATAACCCGCAACAAAACACCTTTTATCCTTGTGAAATATAACATTTTGAGACATACTTCTTTTGAGGATGGTTTGTGTTCCTCAAGGGAAGGTTTCTTTTCTCTATTTCTTCAAGAAGTGTGACAAAAATTATAAGAAAAGACAGTTAAATGCAACAAAAATGCAACAAGAAGTTGTTCAACATTTCATATTGTCAAGAGAAGCAAGATGAAATTTAATTGGACAATATATGAAAAGATCCCTTAAACTCCCAAAGGTTGTCTGTTGCTTCCGTGCCTGACATAGAACTTTATAGAAGAAACTTAACTTCTGGAAAATGAGTGTATGAACTTGTGATACTTTGTCGTATCGTCAACTTTAAGAAAATTCTATCTCAATATTAAATTTAAAAAAAAACTTTCCTAACGAGTATTGGAAATCAGTTTGGGATTGTTATTTTAAGGCTTACCAGGGTAAAACGGTTAAACGAATTTTTAAAAATAGCGATAGAGCCTCCGGAAATTCAATCAATATAAAAAATATGATGCTCGAAATGTTGAGGAGAGGACTCTGATAATACAATCGCTTGATTTTTAATTCAGAATATGTACAAACGTATGTATATAGTACCGTAAGTGTAAGTCCATGCAGCGATTTTTAGCGTAAATGTTAAATAGTTATAGATCACCACCTCATGCCCTTAGATACTCGAAATTTATTCATGTTTGTTATACGAAATTGATTGAAGAAAGAAATTACGATTTTACTTCCTCTTCTTTTTAGAATTATCCCTTAATTTGGATGCCTATTGTAGCGCTACAATCCGAAACAAATGCTCCATAATTTCCTTATTCCGTTTGAGAGTAGATAAAGATCATATATCTCCATCCTTCTCTATCCTTTTCCTATCGAGTAGCTGTGTTACTGTGAAATCTGGTTCTTACAGGTGGGGTGCCTTTGTGAGACCGGTCATAGTGGTACTGATCATTGGGGAGATCGGTAGGGGAGACTGGGGCAAAAAGTCACAAAATCGAAAAATTCAAAATTCAGTACCTTCCAAGGTAACAAAAATAGCGGCTCAATTTTTTTCTATATATAGCCTCCATAGACCTTCTTCAATGTCGTTAAGTTTCTTAAAATTCGAACAAGGAAGGAATTTAGAAAATAAAAGATATCGAAATTTTTAGCCCTATTTTTGAAATATTTTCCTTGCAGAAGATAACAATTATTAATCAAAATATGACAATACCCAATGTCTGGTACTAATTTCCCCAGCATTTTTGAGAATTTACACAAAATTACCTTTTAGAAATCGGCTCGATTTTCGTATTTCCTTACAAAATAGAGGAAAATTACTTTCACAAAGTTGTAGAGCGGTAAATTTCCTATAAAACTGCGCTAATTAGAAATTTTTGAAGCGCTCGAGTAGCTTGTAAAAAAAATAAAATATCCGTTTTGTGACTTTTTGCCCCAGTCTCCCCTACTGTTCCATAGAAGTTCTGGTCCTTTCCAAAATTCGTTTCCGCTTCCGCCAAACTATTTAATAGACTGTCGACAAGAATTCTTTTTAACATGATTTTGCTTGAATGAAAAAAGGAAACGATAATTGAACAGATCAGTACAGTAATTGACAATTTTCGACAATATGACAAATTTTCGTGATAAATTCGAGAACACGACAACATTAAAGCCCAGTGAGCATCAAAAGACCATTGGAAGCCGCTCTCTGAAGTTCTTAGTAATTAGTTTGAATCTGATTTTTGTTCAATTTTTCTAAATTAACCACTTAAAATTTTTTAAATTTGTCATACGACATTGTTATACTGTTACAGAATTTTTCTACAGAGTTGTTGATATAAACGGTTTAAGAATATTGTTCTTTCTTGTTAAGGATATTTTAAAAATCTAATAAATAAATAAGAAGTATTAAAAAATTACTCCCTCTGTCTCAAAAAAAAGTCGTACATTCTTTTATATAAAATGCACTAACAAACGTACAACTTTTTTTGGGACGGAAAGAGTAATATTTTATAATAAATATTTTAAAAAGCTTTATTTAAGGGATTACGTGGGTCAAAAAGACTCGAAAATACCATATTTTCTCAAATTTTTTTAACTGCACAATTCCACGAGAGAGTAGTTTTGTTTAACGTAATAAATTTTTATTTTTATTTACGGTTTTAAGAATATAAAAGTACAACATTTATATTATATTTTCTCAAATATTCATTAGAAAGTCTTTAAAACTCTGCCGTTGAGACCTGATTTTCAGAGACTTATTTTGAAAAAAAAAATGCTTTTTCGTGGACAAGATTTCTCAGAGTTTATTCATCAGAAATCAAAAAACTAAATATTTTCTGTTAGCTGATGATTTTAACTCGTACTTGAACGGTACAAGTAAATTGAAATACAAATAAAAAATACAATTTTCGGCGTATTTTACACAACTTATCGCCTTGTAAAATAAGTTGTGATCAAGATAGAAAAATTCTACCGTTCAAGTACGAGTTTAACTCATCAGCTAACAGGAAATATTTAGTTTTTTGATGTCAGATAAATACACTCTGAGAAATTTTGTCTACCGAAAACTATGTAATTTTTCAAAAACTGTCTCCAAAAATCAGGTCTCAACGGGTGAATTTTTAAAATTTTGTAATTTTTCAGATAATTTTCAGAAAATGTATTTAAAATGTTATACTTTTATATTCTCAATATCTCGAATTAAATTTTTGTTTATTATCTTGAAAAAAGATGCCAAGGAAATATGCTGTTTTTTCTTTGACTGCGCGACTCACGTAACTCCTGAAAAACAATTACCGTAGAAGCGAATGACTTTGCCGTCCGGCGGCGGTGACTTTGCACCTCTGCTTTTCGTAGGCTTTGTTTTAATTCTGTGAATTAAGAATGATCTAGTGACCAGAAGGGGACTTAAGGATGGTTTAAAAATTATCCTTAAGTGCTAGAATTAAAAAAAAAAAACTAAAACTAAAACTGATCACAGGAATATACTTAATAAAAAAGCCGTTGCACACAAAATAGTTGAGAGGGAAGTGAGGAACTTTTTAATTAAGACACCTTTTCAATAGGGGAAATAGGGCTTTTTCTCCTATTTTTAAATGAAACTGAGCCTTATTGTAATTTAATTAAGTTTTACAATTGATTTCTGGAGATAAATTATGTAATTTTAAGGTTCAATTGCATTTAAAGATTGGAAGGAAAGGCCCTATCTCACAGGTGCTCCACTTTGCCCTACCTTACGTTACTTTCTGAAAATTCAGGCATTTTGTTAAAATAAACAGATATTTTTTTTTAAATTTTGAATTAATAAACGTTCATATGCCTAAAGCTTAACTCTTCATTTACTAATGAAATTTTTTATTTGCTTGTTCTACTATAGAAAGTTGTATAAAAATCAAACATAAAATAATAAAACTGAAAATAAAATCTTTTGTTCATAAAAGATTTATCCGCAATAAATTTTTCAGGGTTAGGATAGAAATTAATATACGAAAATCCTAAAGGCTTCTACAGATTGGAAATCATTTTCAAAAAAAAAAGTCAAAATTCTGTCAAAAATGCATTTTTTGACGAAAATTGCTACCACTGTGTCCTGTACAAAGTCAAACTCTTCCTAAAAATTAATTGTATTAGAAAATTTAATAATGTCAGTCAAAAGTTGTATAAACTCAGGTTTGAATCGTTTTAGGCACCTGATTCAAATAGTCTAAATCCGTAGATTTCAGTTTAGGGGAAAGTGCCCATGCATTGCACGGTCCTAGGCTTTATGATAACTTAATTTTTCCTGTGTTTCTGAATAAATATAATCCTGCAATATATTTAAAAAATAGGACACTTTCCCCTGGTTTTTAAAATTTGGGAGCGATGAGTCATATTTATTGAAAAACATATTAAAAATTTAGTCATAAAGCTTGGGACCGTGCAAAGCTTGGGCAATGGGCACTTTCCCCTACTTGAATAAAATTCTTATTCGAGCATTTTGCGAATTTTCTTCAACATTGTCTTTTTTTTTTAAATAAATTATTCAAGTTTACTCTCTACCTCATTTTTCGTTTAAATGAAAATTCCATTTCCATTCTGCTTTTTTTTTGCCATTGTCAAAGAAATTTAGCCTCTGGCTAGAAGATTCACGAGAGGGTAATTTTTCCGGCTTGTGCTTGTGATTAATGAAATTTCAACATTGACTATTTTATTCCGAGAAACTGAATGATGTGAAATTGAATGGGTTAAAAAAAAATGTCGAATGTTGTGATCCAATCTCATGTGCAGATATTTTTGTAGGCTGTTCCCTCATGTGAGGAAAATGTGACCATTTGATTTTTGTGGCTGTCAGAGACATTTTCAGGGGCAAATAAACATAACTAAGGGACTTTGGGGTGTATAGAGAAGTCCCTATGTCCGTAATTTACTTTTTTTCTGTTCTTTCACTTCAATTTTCCTACAGAACTTTTGTACGTTTTCATGAAGATGTGTATTGGAAGAATGAGGGCACATTAATAGAAATGGGCATTTATGGGAATTGACCTTAAAGTTTTCTCATGAAAAGGTAATTTCTTTTTACAACACATTCAAAAAATAAGAAAATATTCATTTTATTTATATATGGTTATACCGGTTATACCCGTATTAATTAACTTAAAATTCAAAGAACTTTGGCCTAACATACTTAAAAGTAAAAATAGTTATTTGATTATTTGTGAAAATGAGTCCTTTGTTTTTACGGAATTTTAATTATTGGAGATGCAAAATTATTCAAAAATCGGTACTTTACCGATTCATTACCGATGATAATCGATGCAACCGGACTTGAAATTTGAATACCTTTCCAAAAAATCCAAATTTAAGCAAATTGGTTGAAAAATGGGCTGTCCAAAGTGGTTGACTTTTGACCTTCAATAATAATTTAAAATGACAAATTTTCCGGTCATAGGTATATTCGGACGAAATTTTCACCTGGACTACCTCTAATATTCAAAAATCATTGAAAAAGCTTCTTAAATGTTTGTAACATTTTGTCATTTGTTCGTAATCTTTTGCCAAAAACAAAACATTTTTTTTACAAGCATTTACGAATAAATGTTTGTAAAAGTTCAAAAAAAAATGCTCGTCAATTGATCATGTCTTGAACAATGTGTACTAAAAAAAAGTACAACCTTTTGCGAACTTGTTTGTGGGTTATACGATTTATAAGCATTCCGTAAGTCTCCAAATAGGAATTCAGAAACATTTACCAACAAATTTACGAATTATCTTGTTTCTGTTTAGAAAGAAGTTATTCTCGAAATTTTCATTATTACGTTTATTATTATCAAAAGTTCGAAGGACCTGTCGTTTATCCAATGAGATGGGTGGGACAAAAATCCCATGATAGCTATAATCAAGTATTAATTTACAGAAAATAAATTAATTGAAATTGAATTAAATTGAAATAAATTCAGAAATCAAGTGAAAACATCTCAATTTTAGGAACTGACTGCATTAACATAATTTTGTCTACACTAAGAAAAAAACTAAAAAGTTAAAACAACTCTATGGCAGAGTTGAATTAACTCTACGATTATCGACGTAATTATTACTCTTTTTTATGTAAAATTTCATCTCGACTGAAGTATATGTTTAAGTGTTTTCGTTTTAAGAATATACTTCAGTCAACAAGATTTTTGTGTGACAAAGTTCATATGGAACATCAACTAGAAATATGACTAACAGTGTTTCATGAAGACATGTGCGTGCGTCATACGTTACTGAGTGAGAGAAATCCGAAAAAGTAAAAAAAAAAACATTCCGGAAATCTTAATTCTACCCTGCATTATTGATCCGAAATCGGTGTAAATATTATGCTTTTTAGGTGTATTATGTGTTAAGCTTACCCTTTTTATATTAATTTTACAATTAAAAAAAATGTAAAATTAACATTAAAAATGTTGATATATTTTTACACCTAAAAAATGTTAAAGTTATGAGGAAAAAAATTTAATCGCACCCTATTTTTTTCTGAGTGGTGATATTTCGCTTGGACTATAGGGAACTTGAGATCAAGAAAACGTTAATAAAGAAAATTATTAAAATAGAAAAAATATAAAATTGCAAAATCTATCCATTTGAAACGAGCTATTTTAACTCTTAAAACAAGTTATTTTCAGTCTTAAAAAGAGTTATTTACGCTGTTTAGTCATGTAAATTTTAGGAAAGAAAGTTAAAACAATTCTTCTGAATATTACACCTAAATAGAAATAAAATCAACTCTAAAGTTTAGTTAATCGAAAATCACAACGAAAAAGAGTCAATTTAACTTCTAATCGGGTAAGTTTTACTCGATTATTTTTCTGAGTGTATGAATGAAAATGCTTATTTAACGCGAAATTTTCCAATCGTTTGGAAGGACGAACGAGTCATTCTGACGTAAAATTACCTCAATCATAACCGTCAAATTATTTCTCATAATTCCTGACTTTCCGTGATCAAACGCGCTGAAAATCAGTACCAATGAGAACAGAACTTTTCTTTAACATCTAAAGTACGGATATAAGACAATAATATTATTCAAAAATGCTACTTGGGATAGTCTCGTTTTTTTCTGTAAAGTTTATCTCAAAAAGATACATTGGGATTACCATGGAGAAGTCGTAATGGTAGAATAATATTACCTCCTAAGTCCCTTTTCAAATAATTTCTAACAGTGTTTGTGTGATTTTAGCTTTGACTTCCTACAACATTGTTCCTATAAACTCACCCTCCACAAGATATTTCCTCAAAGCTCAAGAAAGTACACAAGAGACCATTCTCCAGGAAAATAATTATTTAAATTTACTCTCAAATTGTCGGTGCTTTTTTTCCTGGCAAGGAGGCACTTTTTCAATTAAAGACAACTTTCCCTGGTGAAAGAGTGAAAGAAGAGTTGAGATAGAAAGAATGAAATTTTACTGTGAAATTGAATGACTCGCGGAAATTCTCTGGTGGTCCATTTTTCCATCATCTGTGCATACTATTGTCGGTTTGTCTTTGGGGTGAATACCGAAGAGAGGAAATAATACACCATAGTATAATTCAGTGTCTTATAAAATATTGCTACAGACCCATTGAATTGACCAAGTATACACGTTTCTTTCGATACCTTCCTCCTGAGCCTCTACCTCTTCTTTCTTTTGCTTTTATTTATTTTTTTTTGGACTCTGGCTGTATATAACTTCTCCCCACATTAGAAAACAACATCTCTGAGAAGGTAATTCATTGATTTCTAATTGAATAGCCGTTAGGGTCGTGTGCTATAATTTTGCAGTCAATTGTTTGCATTCAGTCAATATTGCAATATAATATTTTTATTTCATGAATGACTCTATGTCTCTCCTCCAATATGCACTCAATGTCTTGGAAATTCTCGCTATATCAGGGTCCAATTCACTACTTCAATTCTCCCTGCCTTATATTTTCCATGTTTTTTTCCACATATAAATGTTTATTTTGATAAATTGCCTGAATTTCATCCACATTTAATGTTGACTCTACACTACAAAATTTACTGACTATTGTACTTTCGATTTGAACCAAAAAGGGGATCAATTGCTAAAGTGACACTCTTAAGTGGGAGCTTTCTTGAGCAACTTCTATAAGGAATCTCCTTTAGTCAGTCAAAGTTGAATATTCATATGGAAAAAATGTGATATGCCGTGAAAAAGAAGTTCTTGGGAATTGAATTAAAAAGTCTTCACATCTTCATGTGAGCTTTTATATGATGCCAACAAACTCAATTACCATCCTTACCTTTTGCTGGGAGAAATTGCGAAGATACCCGGGATGGATGAAAATAATATCATTAGGGAGTGATGTTCGACGTGGTTTTCTTCAGAGGAGTTGATTGTGGTGAGATGGTATGTCATATCATATCACTTGTCCTCGAATAGGTACTCCTAAGCCATCGACCATCCACTTAATGGTATTAAGATATTGGAGGAGACAGTGTACACCTTATACCTCCCCTAAAGGTTTATTTTAATTCAATTTTCCAGTATCAAAATGCTCGTGGCTACAGAGATCTTACTCTATCATCATCATCTGGCAATTTTCAATCTTTGACACACAAAATTTCCACCTTCTGGTCAGAAGAGGCAGAGACTGAGAGATTTAGGTAAATCACGTTGTGGGTTTGCCTCTCAGGTTCTCTTGCTCAAATGTCTTGGTGATTATTTGCTAAAATGCCCAGTCGACTGATATGATTAATGAGTGGAATTAATGACAGTTTAATAGTTTATAATGTTCGTCATTTAAATCAATCCCTCTTACATCTCTTCCATCAAATTCAAATCCTGTCATACATAAATTTTAAATTTTCCTCTCTAAATTATGCATTTAGACAAATTTAATCAATACAGATTTATTGAATGTACCTAAATTTATTCTCCAAGCTTATTTTCCTATTTTTCACGTGATATAATTTTAATAAAAGAAAACAGGTAAGCGAATATACCACTTTGCGGAATACTCGAGCAACATTTCGCGAAATTAACTTCGACACTTTACTTATATTTATTTATAGCATTTAGAGATAAACAGTTTAATTAAACCAATTTATAAATAATCTCAAAATTTTCCTGAAATCGTGCAAAATTATCCCTTTAAGCGTCTTCTATACAAGGGGATTTCGAAATGCACCCCACTGTACTATGCACCGGTGAGTCTTGGGAAATCTCCCCTAGTGGTTCACGCCTGAGATAAATTTTCTCCACCCTCTGTTATAAATTCTCCATGTGTGCTCTAACTAAAATAGATAGTCTGAAAGGCTTACTATTTTATTTCGAAACGTTTCAAACGTCAATCACACAGTGTTTTACAATCAAAGAATTTGTTAAAGAGTGGTAAAGTTAATATTTATGCCTGGTGACGAACACTTCATAAGGAAGAGGAGATGATGCACTCATCCTCTATATCAAAACCGTCGTACCGCAGGATTTTATGCCAATATTGTTGCTAAATTAAGAAAATATCCTAAGTTTTTATTTTTCTATAAATCAACTTTATTCTATTTAACTAATTCTTTGTTTCTATTTAATGATGTCTAGTTAACAATTCGTTCATATTAAGAAGATTCAACGATACATTCTAAGAGAGATCGATACCGTGTCCCTATTTCACCTGCTTTTCGACTTTTAAGAATTTGAAAATAGATCACTAGAAAAAATCTCTTGAAAAACAAAAAAAAATTAAAATCGCTTAAAATGTCAAAATATTTGAAGAACATAAACATATGGAGCTTTCGAAGAGGGAGATTTTATGCGCCAAAAGATACACAAAAATGCACCGGACTAAAGCTCAGTGGGGGACTTTTGAGTCAAAATGGCGATTTCGAAATAAAATCCCCCCGTTTAGATGCTCCCTTAGCGTGAGCTCTCTAAAGCGAACGTTGGAAAGCCGAACAGCACGGAATGTCGAACAAACCAATTTTTAAGTTCGAGAATTTTCTTAAAACTTGGCAAAAAATCAATTAAGGTAAAGTGCCCTTACTCGACCGGTTCCTCGCTTCGACCGGTAGATTTATTTATATTTGATATAATATTTTGCATATGATCTAACATTAATAGATCAATTATTCCATGAATAATACGACGAACCAGTGACAAATTCATAGAAATTGACGAAATTGACCGTCAAACATTCAAAAATTGTCCCACCGATCGAGTCCAAGGAACCCGATCGATTGAGAGTACTTTACCTTAAATAACCTTCAAAGTATACTAAAATTGCACAATTACCCAATTTATTACTAGGGTAAGTGTTCCAAATTTCGGCATAGTTGCATGCAAGCGTCAAAGTCTCAAGTTTGAAATGTAATATTTTAAATACAAATTGATTTTTTTTATTTTTTCTTCTAAAAGAGTGTTGCATGGAACCTTGTAAAGAGTTTACCGTCTTTATTTACTCTAACATCTAAAAAAAAATCTAAAATGTTCTTTTGCTGATAATTTTTAGAGTACGTAAAATCTAAAAGTTCATGGAAATTCGAGGAACAAAAAAGGTGGCCGAAATTGCAAGCTGGCCGGAATTAGGCACATTTACCCTATATTATCAAAATTCATTCTCTAAATTTTCTTGTCCGATATTCTCAGCTGTCCGAATATTCAACTTTTATTTTATGCCTTAGAGAGCCTGTTTCTTACTTGATTTGAACAACACAGAAATAATACTTTAAAAAATTGATCATACATATATGTTTTTGAATGGCTACACACAGAAAAAAAAATTATAAAATTGTTCGTAAATGTTTGTGAAATCCTACGAAATGCTCGTGAATCGTATAACCCACAAACAAGTTCGTAAAATTTTGTACTTTTTTTTACAAACATTGTTCGTAAAATGATCATTTGACGAACATTTTTTGTACTTTTACAATCATTTGTTCGTAAATGTTCGTAAACACACAAAAAAATTATTTTTTTTTTTAAATTTTGTCATTTGTTCGTAAAATTTTGTTTGTCTGGCAAAAATTTACGAACAAATGACAACATTTTACGAACATTTTTTTTGTGTGTTTACGAACATTTACGAACAAATGTTTGTAAAAGTACAAAAAGGATTTCACAAATATTTACGAACAATTTTACAAAATATTTTTTTCTGTGTAGAGAACATACGAAATGCTCGTTAATCGTATAACCCATAAACAAGTTCGTAAAAGTTTGTACTTTTTTCACAAACATTGTTCGTAAGATATTCACTTGTCGTACATTTGTTGAACCTTTACAAACATTTGTTTGTAAATCGTAAACGCACAAAAATGTGTTTGTAGATTTTTGCCAGATAAACAAAAATAAGAACAAAAACTGATCACTAATAAGTGAGGATGTTACGAACATTGTTTGTGAAAAAGTATAACTTTTTACAAATTTTTTAGTAGGTTATACGAATTACGAACATTTCGTAAGTTCGCAATAGAAAAACACACATATTGTTACTCTGTGCTAAACTCTTGACTGAACTCTCCTGTCGCTCCTATCCGATTACTGAATAACCGTTTTTGGGAAATTCGTTAAAACTAAGTAATAATTAAGTTATATGATTTTGTGGCTAAATATTCAAGAAGCTGCAGAGAAATTATAATTCTCAATAATTCACAACACAAATTTTTAACATAACCTTACATTTGAGACTTTGATTTCAACAGTGTCGTTTGAATTTGAGAGATTCAGATTTCTGATTTAAAACAATATAAGTTTTTTCCTAGATAACCTTAAAATCATGTCAGAAAAAATAGTTGTTTTTGGAACACAGCGCAACTCCAATAAGGTAACCAATTTTAGTCGATTAATAAATCATCACAAAACTTACGCCAAAATAAAATGATAACGATTGTTTTTTTTTTGAAAAATTTAATTATAGGTTCAAGGTTCATAACTGGCTCTTATCAGGGAGGATTCCAAGACCTTTCCAATGAATATAAAATTATCCCAATCGGTAGAGACATTACGATCTCTAGAGACTTTGAAAATATAGTTATCGAAAAGTAATGTAAGAGGGATTACGTGTATTATTCTTTTTCTATAGAGACCGAGCAATTTGAATTATTTTCACTTTAGTATCATCAAATTATCCCTCTATATTCAATATTGATATGAATTATAGACTTTTGTTGGCAAATGAGTGATTTCTAATCTCCTACATAATATACTTTGCAATATGGAGTTGTTATGCGAGTGAAATGGATCAGAGATAAATCTCTGCTTTAATTATTCCTCTCATATATTCCCAGATCTGCACATCTCAATAAACGTGTTATTATTTGTGGCAGTATTTGCTCTTTAAAGGCAAACACGAGGCCTCGGAAAGAGTGCTCTCGGAGTGAGGTTTAGGGGGAAGTGCAGGAACTCTATCGACCCACCCGATTCATTGAGTCATTAGAGATCCGTCTCACCCTCCATAGACACTGTGCACACGGCACCGAAAATAATTAATTTCCTCCGGCATGGCTTAGACCTCTGTCGACTCAGTGTGTTTGTATCTCTCACATGTGCGTCTTCCGATGCACCAAACTTGGAAGCTACGCCATTAATTTACGAGTAAATTACGGCTTGCCTAAGGTACAGTATGTGATATTTTCTAGAGATTCCGAGAATAATCAGAAAGAGAGTAAAAAAGAAACTTTTTGTATAAGCTAAAACGAGAATTCTAGTGATTTTTGATTTAATCTAATGCGTTTTAATTTGCTTCTGAATTTGAGGTTATGTAGTTACTTTCGTAATAACAATGATGTGGTTACATAATTCGACTGTGAATCAAGGGCTCATTTTCTTTTTTTGCGCGTGAACCAAGAGCGTCAAATCGGGTAATCGGTGCCGATTAAATAATTATTCGGTTGATCGGAAGCCAAAAATGAAATGTAAGTGGCTGATTTGTTTACGCCCTATTTGAAATAACATTCCTGCTTACCTTACCCATTAGATTTTATTTTACCCCTTTTATTTTTTTTATTTTTTTTGAGTTTTCGACTTTTTTCATTTCGATTGTATATTATTTAAACTTCTCTCCAACGGTTTTAATCAGCAGTACCACTGCATGATTGGCCAAAAACAGAAAAAGAAAACAAAAGAAATATTGAACTAACAAAACTGGAATAGAAGATTGAACTCCAATATTTGAAGAGTTTTCATGGAATTTTTCTTTAAAGAAAATTATGACTTTTCTTACCCGTTACAAAGTTTTGACTGTTTTGAGAAATATGACAGATAAATGATACTATTGTAAAGATTTTGAGTTTATTCATTATAATGAAATGTAAATTATCTTTCTTATTACTTAATTACAGCCACCTAATGGGCAGAGCATTTGCTCTATAAATTGGGTGAAGAACTGACGTGATACATATAGATAGAGGACTCTCCGGTGAAGGCCAGATGGTTTCAAAACACCTCATAAAGAAAACACTCTTTAAATCTTACCCAGAGCTTTCGGTTCTGGATATGGCTACTGAAGAAGGTCCAAATCCAGGACCGAAAGCTCTGGGCAAGATTGAAGAAATCTTTGCCTTTCTGAGGTGGCTTAAAATCCTCTGACTATCGCCGGAGAGTTCCCTCTCTACTGACCCTATGATGGCAATGTCCTGGATTCAAATCCCCTTTAGATCATTAGAAATTTTCTTGGGATTAAAGGTGTGCAAATTTTATCCAGTGAGCTACACTCCTCTGCACTTCATTCCATGAGTATCGAAATGATGACCCCATACTTGTATAAAGACCTCTACACATTGGTAGCATTTTTTTCTTGTAAAGAATGCTTTTTTAAAGAAAATTTCCTTTGTCATTACATGCGAAAACGTCAAAATTTTACAAAAAAGGCAATTTTCGACGAAAATTTTCTTCAATATGTAGAGGCCGAAGAAAAAAAGCAATAAAGTATGTCTAAAAATCTTGCTTGTGGGAAGGCCTAGTATTCCAATCGAAGACTACGTTTGGCTTTGACTACAAAAATAGTTTTAAATTCAATTTTCAATCAATGCAACTGACTATAGAATATAGATAGTCTGATAATGAAAATTAAGCTCTATGGCTCCGGCACACCTTTTAGATCAGGAAAACTTCATGAAATCGAAATTAACGTTTCATTCTTTCTCAAAAGTTTTGTATATATCTATCCCACTCCCTCTCACTCTTCTTCTTCTTCTTTTAAACATCACAGCAAATTCAATTTAATTCAATTGAAATTTGAGTGCGAAAGAATGAGATAGACATATGAAAAACGTTTGAGAAAGAAAGAGATGGGTTTTACGATTTTATGAAATTTTTCTGATCTAAAGGATTTGCCCGAGTCTTTAATATTTTAATTACACGTAATAAATTGCCATGGATATATTTTCTTCAAAATTTACCACGAAAATGGCTTGAAGAATAATAGTTGAGGAAGAACACTTAGGAATTCAACATTCACAAGTTCAATGCGCATTAACATCATTATCCTTCACGTAAAGTAAAATATTTACGAAGGATATACAAATTCACTGAATAGAAATATCTGTCTCACCTTTTTTCTCATCACAAAGAAAATGTTAGTTTAGTCAACATTTTGTATGAAAAGTGAAAATTCCTGAAGCAGCTATTGAGGGTGATCCTGCTTTTATGAAGCTAACCACCCCCTGGGGTTGAGTACAAATAGCACAAGATATCCCGCTTGGAGGGGTGGAAGTCAAAGAAAAATGTATCAGTATCAGGAAGTACAGTACAGAAAGTACCAAATTCCCATGCAATATTCAAGCAAATAGCAAAAGCTTTCAGCTGTGGTTTGAGGTGAGATTTCCGCGTACTGATCACGATTTGTGTCATCTCTTACCGTTCTTCCACCTAATTATTGTAACATTCAATAATGAGGAGCTAATGGAGTTGAATCCAACTCACCAGTCACTTCCACTCTTGGAATCATCCCCCTGTCTGCCGGATGCCGATGGATGGGGTTGAGTTCAAATAACGAGATAAATCACATTAAACTCATTTAACAATTACGCTGTGAGCAATTTTGTAGAATGAGAGATGATGGTTAAAGCGCGGAAAATTCAAACATCCAACTAACCCCTGCGTATACCTACATTTGTTATAACTCATGCCCCTAAGATATTTTCCTGTGTTTGAATTGTCTGTGTTTTAATAATGAATAATACCAGAAATAGTTAATTAACTACATTATTTCATTTGCACGCATATTGTTCGCCCGTGGTAGCCTAAGAATAATTTTCAACGAGTGGGAAAATTTCAATGGACATTAGGCAGAGTTTCGAGTGGTAGGGAAAAGCTTTCAGGCTTCGTACACACTCTGGCTTCGAACACTTCATATTTTCCCTGTATTTCTTTAATGACGCTGACCTATGTCAATATAAATTAAAAGATACTATAAGTCCCACACTTCATGAAAAACTTATATCAGATTTATTAAAGAAATGCGGTAAGAGTTTTAAGGCGGAACGTGTGCGAAGCCTAAAAGCCTTCCTCTGTATTTTAAAAATCGTTTTTAATTTTATAATCTGGTGAATCAAAAAAAAAATCCCAGAGTAATATTGTACTTTTTACGAATACTTTACCATGACGTTTTTAAAAATAATTTTATGCCACATCCCTTTTAGACTTATGAGCATAGACACCAGTATCCTTTTAATCTTCGGAACCTCCTTCATAAATAATAGACCACGCCCCCTCCCAATAAATTAGATAAGGTACTAAAGTAATTGAAAAGAATCACTGGGTTTCAAACTAAGCTGCTAGGCTTTAAGCGTGGACCCTGGATTGAAATGGGCGTGGTCTATTTTAAGAGTTAGAACCCATTTTGTTTCACGCACAATCCAATTTGTTAGTCCTGTTCTCAATGTGGAGCAATATAGTTTTTCATTTACCACTGAAAAAAAAACTAATACAAAATTTAAATTAAGCATGAAAAGGGTTGAACCTAAGTGTTTTAGGAGAAGCTTAATAAGCAAGGTAAAAACTATCTCCTTGCGAAGTAGTATTAAAAGAAAAGTTTTCAAATTGGCAGGAAGCTCATTCAAAACTATATTTAGGAAAGTATGAAAAGTATAAAAAGAATGAAAAAGTAGGGAAGAACCCTAGTAACTAAATAGAATGCTCAAAATATTTAATTCTGTGCTACACTTAAAATTCGCCTGAACGTTCTTCTATAAGGTCTTTACTAGGGTTCCGGTCAAAATCCCGAAAGCCAAAACGCTAAAATCCCGAAAGCCAAAATCCCGAATTGTTAAAAGTGTCATAGCTACTCCCACGATTGCACCCGCGATTGCTGGAGGCAAAGGGGAATCTTCTGTGTCTTGGAAAATTATTCTAAACATTTTCCTCTATATAATTTCATCCCTTTCAGAATTTTGAACATTCGAGATTTTGGCTTTCGGGATTTTCGCGTTCTGGATTTTGTCTTTCGGGATTTTGTCTTTCGGGATTTTGGCTGCCACCGCTTTGTTAGAAGTAATTTAAATAAATTGGGAGGTGTAAATTTGATTTATATATGCAATGACCTTGAAAAATTCTTTCTGTTGATTTTTCAAGGTCAAAGTTAAACAGCCCTAGAAGACAAATTTGTCAACCAATTTTAATCAATAGGGGAATGTACTCTCCCTTCGAACGTTCATGCCTTCGAATAATGTGAATCTTCTTTTATTTTTGCTAAGAGACTTACACTTACACTTACATATTTCTATTAAATATTAGTTGGCTTATCAATAATTGTTGAGAATTCTGTGATAATTTAGTGTTAATCTCTTACGAAAAACAAAAGAAATCCACATTATTCGAAGGCATGAACGTTCGAAGGGAGAGCACTTTTCTTTACTGCAATCGTTTAAAGGTTTTAAAATTTTCAACGTATTCGTACTAATTCAAAGTGGAAATTATAATATTTGAATGTTTTATTATTATTTCGAATGTTATTTATTTGACTATTATAAGAAAATACATCGAATATGCTTGTTTCAAAAAGAAAAATTATGATTTTAGTATACAACAAATGAGACCTATTTTAGGAATAAGTGTGGCACTTTCGAATGATTCATTCTTTGGACAACATAATTATTTTTTGCATGTTCTTTATAAATTTCCCATGGCTTTTTTCGGAAAATATGTGGCAAGGAACTGCCTATTAAAATATGCATTGCCATGGGTCATTAAGATCAAAGAAAAAATAGAGCTGTCCGAAGTATAAATCTTCCGAAGGTACCGCACTTTTCCCTATCTGTTCATTTGCTGAAATTAATGAGTATTAGAATTTGCTGAAGCATCATTATTGGTAAAATACTTAAATAAATTTACCTCTGAATTTATCGTTCTATTTTCTCCTTGAAATCACTCACACTGAACCTAGAGGACAAAGTTGAAAAGCGTATTAAATTGTCTACTCAAACATGTTCTTTTGAGTTCTCTGGTCCTTTGAAAATTTCCTTTTGGCGGAAAAACAAATCTCCATGCTTATTATTGTGATATTATATTTAATGTTTTTGCCTTTGTTCTCCAAAGATAACTTCTTATCATAAAAATCTTCTTGGTAGATTTATTAAAGCTTTCAAACATGGAAAAAATGAAAAGTATATGAAAAAGTTTGGGTTTAATTGAATTCCATAAATTTTTATATTGCGTGCATATTTTCATGCTATCGGTATTATTGCTGTTGGATGGAGATTGAAGAATTTAAAGGATGTATAGAAAAGTTTTTTCTATAAATAGGAAAAAATGAGTTTAAATGGATCTAGGGGATACTTCTTCCGTTTCCCTTTTTATCTGGTATTTCCTGAGGAATGCTCCAATCTCATTGAAAAACATTTGGAATCTCAAACATTTTTATAAACTCTGAATTTTTATCAAGTGGATACATTGAGCATTTTTCAGCATGGAAGCATGAAGATCGAAAGTGAAAAATTTACTGAAGAGTTGAATGGTCATTTTGTATCCATGGTTCTTCTACTTTTTTTCATGTAACCTATTCATTCTCCTTTATCCCATACCATATGAGGAATTCTTTGAAGCTTAACTTTAAATCCAGGAGAGAGTTCAAGGATTTTTTTTCTGTCTGTCTATTGTTGGTGTCTTTCAGTGTATATTAATTTTTATAATTGGGTGCACTTTCCCTTCAAAAGAGAAACAGCCCCAAACCGTACTGGAATATAAATTGCCATGGCTAGATTATTTCTGAACAAATTAGTTCAATAAATCAGTGAAATTTCATAAATAATACTGTCCTTTCTTGTACCTTGGCTGAAGGAGAAGAGACTCAAAACTTGCACCCAATTTAATATGGGCATTGTTTCCTGTCTCACGATAAGGATGGTTTAATTTACGCACTGATTAATACCAAGAGGGTTGCTGTAAAAGGGGATCCAACACTGGTTTAAATTAAGTTTATATATCTGCCATCCTTGCACAAAAACACCAAGAGAAATTTCCCTTTATTGATAAATTAAAGCTAAATAGGGAAGTCTGCAAGTTCCTGCCATCTGCAGATTACATTTTTCCCGTAGAACCAAATTCTCCATGCCAAGACGATGAAACTGAATGTGTTAATATTACCTATATTTGTTCACTAAATATACATTGGAGGTCAATATTTCTCTTTTCATTTCACCTCCCCAGCCCCCCAATTGACCTTTTTTTTGATCTTTTTTGTTCTCATCTCAAAGCTATCCCAAACCAACGATAAAAAAAAGCTTGATGAAAGCTTGAAACGTTGGAATTTTTGGCACATGCGATAGAGAGAAAATCCTAAAGAGAATTCCATTTCATTCAAATGGCTAGAATATTGTGGATGAGACGATGAAAAAATATCTGGGGAAATTGGGGAAGTACCCGGCAAAATGGCAAAATATTTTTTAAAAATCAATTTTCTTTTCTGTACACCCAAAAGCACAATCATTTTCCTTCCTCACAGTATCACCCTCCCCTTTAGGCAATACAGCAAAAAGTGTGTATATCGTTTTTCGTAGTACAAACAAATTTACAGTTCATAGAATGTTTTTAGGATCGAACATCGAGCTATGTTTCAAAAATATTCTATTATTATATTTTAAATTATTAAAAATTGTATCTCATGATATAAATTGGCTTTAAATTATTGAGCGCCACTGTAAATATTTAACAAATACAAGTTCCTCCTGAGCGCTTTTCAAAATGGAAAATTCGGAAAATTCCGAATTCAGTTTTTAATTGAACAGAATTATTTACAAAATTCAAGCTAAACATTATTAACTGGACTTTTCACTATTATCTAGGATGATTTAAGTTTGGTTTTCATGCTTAACGCTTTAAGGACGAGACATTTTTAATCGAAAATCAACAATAAAAATGAAACTAATAATCAAAATCAATGAAACGTGTTACATCTAACCTTGAATAATGCAATAAAACACGATTCGGTGTATTTTTTACCGCTATCGGCAATAGGGACAAAAACAGCCTAAAAAATTAATAATTTTTTTGGCGATATCAATGTATGATAATTTTCACTGTAATGAAAAATATTAAGTATTTGTATTGTATTTTTTATTCCCAAAAGAATTTTGTTTAAAAATAAGTTGCAATATAAAAGAATAATAAAAATTATTTATCAGTGTGGTCATTTGAAAATTCGTCATTTTTAGCTTTAAATATTTACTATATAGTAAAAAACTGAAAATTTGCAAAAAATATCCTAGATTCCTATATCCTTCTATTTTATGATTTCGTAAAGAAAGAAATTAGGTAGTCAGGAAAAATTATTTTCTCTATGGAACACGGGTGACCCAATCGACCTTAAAAGGTTAAGGTGCGGCAGTAACAAACAAAAAGAATAATATCAACATCCTACATTATATTTTAGGAATAAAAGGCTCTTACCGCAAAAGTTGCAGCGTTTGATAACTTTGGACCAAAATTGAAAGGAAAAAGCTAAAAACAAAGCAAAATTGCATGAAATAGGGTTTAATTTGGTTCTGCAGCCGCTATATTAGGACTAGGAATTTTAACTATGACATTACATAGTTTTTGCCTGAAAAAATGATTCAGCGATTACCAACTTTACTTAAACGACATGTCCTATTTTGAACGATTTTGAAAGACGAGATAAAAAAAGTTGGATAATCGTTCAAAACGGTATATCAACTTTTATTAGCATTCTCTTGATAATCAAAATCAAATTTAAGGCAGAATCTCATTGACAGTAAAATGCTCACCATAATCGTTAAGGTCTAACCGTATCTCGTTAATTTACGAATTTTCATTGCAAGTATTACGCAAAATCTCAATCAGCATATTACCTTATCTCATACTCGGTTGCATTAGGCGAAACTAATATAAGAAAATTGAAGAACTAAAACGAAAATGAGATAAACGATAAGCTAAAAAATTGTACGAAAAGTTGCAAACACTTCTACAGTTTTTTTGCTCATAGTATATCGTATTTTCGTTTTATTTCTTTTATAATATTTGCTTATAATATTTTCGTAAGACAATGTACGTAAGAATTGCAATGAAAATGCGTAAATTAACGAAATACGGTGAGTATTTAACTGTCAATGTGATTCTGCCTTTAACAGAAATATTTTATTTTCTTACTCATCATACGGACTTATTGAAAGTCTTGTTACATCGTAATCTGATTAAGTTGTAATACAAATACATCTATATGATTAGTAAATAAATGACTTAAAAAATTTTACTTCGCAGGGTCTTGCTATTTAGCTATGGGTTGAAATAGAATCAGCCTGATCATCGCAAATATTTAGCCTGTGAAATTTGGCAGTAAGGATTAGATATTCATGCAAAGGACTTCTAATCGATAATTATAAGCCCTCGGTGTCTGACACTTTAGGATAAATCTTTACACCCAACTTTTCAGGCTAAATATTCTCGAGGATCAGCCTGAGTATATCTGGGCCTAGTCCACGGCGAGTGGCCTTCGAAGTTGAAGCCAATTTCTTACTTTCATATACAAATGCGTATGAGAACTTTTCTGCACTCGTGACCATTACATGATATATGTCAAAATTGAGGTGAGCCTTGTGTACAAGACTCTGAGCCTTGTAAAGAGGGATAAATATACTATATATCTGTCTAAATGCGGTCTTGTTCTGAGAAGTGTAAGCTGAGTTTCTGATCAATTTGTGAGTTGGCTTCAAACAGCTCCATGTAAAAAAAACACTTCGCAGGGGGCTAGATCTGGGCCTTAGGGGTACCAAATAGATTCAGGCTGATTTTTGCATAAATTTGCTAAACCCAAAATGACTAAATAGGATCAGCCTGAGTCTCTTTAGACCCATAGGGTTCCTATAAGAAAGTCAAACTATATAAATACTTATAGAATTAATTTTCATTAAATTTTATTGAGAATTTATTTAGGTTTTCAAAAGAAAAAAATTCAAAATCTCGTAGTTATTCTATGAGAATGTGATTCAACCATACAATATGATTCTTTCCTTGACAAAAGGTTCTCTTGAGAATATAACTTACTAAGTCCTCTCGGAGAGTGTCTTATCTAGAGAACCCCACACTATTAACTATTCCCCTGCAGCATCTCAATTGATATTCATGCGAGGAGCTTAAGTAGACGTGTGGATTTATCGTATGAAAAATAGCATAAATAGCTTATTCAACTGGGAGCATGTTGGTGCATAAATTGGGATGGTTCTAAATCATCTGTCTGAAGTGTATATTGCGTGTTTTTTCTACATTTTCTTGTAGGTTCCATTACTCAGGAATTTTTCGATAGTTCAATACTTTCCCCTAGGGATGGGATCATCTCAACTTTTAAGAGTTGAAGTGTTGAATAGTAATATGGGGGGAATCCTCAGGTTTAGATGTGTAGACGGTTACAAATACCACTTATCATATTTTGTTCTATTTTTTCGAGGGAGATATTGGGAAAATGTATGATCCTGCGAGGGGAAGGGGGAGATGAATGCAGGAGGATATTATACCTGGGTTCAAGTGAAAGAGTGGATTACCTTTACAGCTAATAAACTGATTGCTCGGCGCAAGTAGTGAGAACGACACCCCCTACGGTGGTCGAAATTTGTATAACAGAGTGAGATGAACGATTTACGATCCTATTATAATTTTATGGCATTCATGGTCGGCTCCTGCTGGCACCCACCAATTTAACGATATGGCAAAATGTGAGGGATTCTGCTGGGATGATATTGCTCTTGCTTCTGTACGCATTTTCTCGGTTATATAATAAGGTTTGATTGCAAATTGCATATCGTCTGTCTGCTGACTGGGACACTGTATTTGTGCATAATGGGTCCCAAGTGAGAGAAAACCGCTCGTAACGTGAAAATGACCATTAGCCGAGATATATCTCTCATTCCTAGCTTCCAGGTTATTTTAATTAGAAAGTGCTGCAAGAGAGAAATTTCTCTCTCACATGACTTTTCTGTTCCGAGGGGAATTGCTGTGAACCAAAAAGAGGTGCACATTTCGAGGTGCACCACTATTTTCACTGATAGAATTTTTCCTAAGCTATACATACAATCCATATACATGCATAATCTCACCCCTTGTGAATTAGATTTGCGCTTCCGTTGGCAATTTTGATTCAATATTCATGAAAGGTGACTCCCCCATACCACCCATATCAACTTCTAGGGTTAGGGGGGTCGATAGGGGTGGGTGGTGATGTGCAAAAAAAGTATATATGGAGACACTGATTATCTCGTGGCTTTTTCACGTCTCGCGTACTCTTCATGAATTTCCAGAGTCTGTCTTCCATGCCCTCTTGCGAATGCATGGAAATTGGGTACTTGGACATTTTCTATTTTAGTCACGTACTTTTCACTTTCCCAAAAACTTTCCCGTAGATTCACTTCTCTCCCTGATTCACTTGTTTGTTTTGTTATTTGATTGGTCGCGACATTTTGTGATGTAAGGGGGTGGTTTGCAGACAATTTTCAACACCCCATTCTCTTTGGGAAAATATGAAGGAATGCCCTGATTGTTAGTATATACTTTTCCTTACAAATTCCATAGCACCATCCCCCATCACTCCAGCCCAAGATTTATTATTATTCAAAAGTTTCCCCTATGTAAATATACTCTGTAATTTTCTCCTCGAGTATAAAAGATCAACAATTGCAGCTAGGGATGCCAAGAACGTCATGAAAAGTTGCATTTCAGTTTGTCATGCACATAACAAAAACTGTAATTAAATATGAAAATTGTTGTGATTAATGAGAGATGAAGGAATTTCCAAGTAGTGTTTTTTGCCACTGGTGTTCAGTGAATTAAAATTAAATTTTGAAATGGACATCAGAGAATATTTTATTCCGGTGTCTGAGTTGATGATTAAATAGATATATAATTTAAGAAAAATTATAATGACTGAAAAAGTTGTTTTGTCAGTAATTTTAATAAATATTTAAGAGACTTTGTACATTCAAATCGACACAAGCTTAAAATTGAACAATTTACACTTGAAACTGGTAGTTTAAAGAAAGGGTAAAACCATTCTTGACTAAACACACTTACGACTTAAGCCGAGAGACGGCTTAACTTAATTATTATCAAAACAGTTATTAGAGTACATTCCCATCAGTTCCCCACTAAACTGTCTCTCAACATAAGCCGTAACTCTGTCTAAGGTATAAGGGCCCTAAATAGACTCACAATTGATGATCCTAAGCCCTCATTGTATGACAGTTTGGGATAAATATTTACTGCCACATTTTACAGGCCACGTTTTACAGGCTCCATAAAAAATGGAGTACACGATTTAGTGATGACATTAGGCAACTAACAGTTATAGATTGTTAGTAGTTATATATTAAAAAATTCAAAAATTCTTGTTTTTTATTCCTTGCTAAGATCTTGGGTAATTTAACCATTTGTTGGATCGTCCTGTTCATTTTGCATTAAACATTTTGCATTAAAAATTAGAGTACAAACTTTGGCAGAAAAGAATATCACGCCATACCAAAGGATAGTCAACTTTTCCTAAATCAAAGATAGAGCAGTTATATAACCGTCTTTTTCAACTCACCGTCCTGGAGTTTGTAAAAGATATGAATTTCCGATCTTCGATGGCCCCCAATAGAAAAACAATATCTCCTGGCTTGTTTCCAAATGTTTTTTTATCTTCATCCCCTAAAAGCCATGTTTTTTTCGGTTTATTTCAAAATCAGCCCAAGCTTTTTCAATGATTTTTCGATATGTTTTAGAGGGTAGCACAGGCGAAAATTTCGTCTAAACACGCCTATGACCGGAAAATTCACCATTTTGAATTATTGAACTTCAAAGGCCAACCACTTTAGAGGGCCCATTTTGCAACCGATTTGGTTAAATTTGATTTCTTTAGAAAGGTATTGAAATTTCGTATTTGGCTGCATCTGTAATCATCTGTAATAAACCGGTTAAGTACTAATTTTTGAATATTACTTTTTCGGAAATTTTTAACTTGTCCTTAAGTTTGTTCCCGAGCTATACGTCAAACGGTAAAAGATATCGTCTTCCGATATTCGACGATCCCCCCATGAGTGGACATTGTCTCAGACGGTTGTTTTCCTTCTTCCTCTATCAACCCTAATTCACGGAGAATTAAAAAAAAAAACACGAAGAGCTCTCTCTCGTGAGTTCGAGCATTCCGGAAAGCTGGGACGCTTTGCCATCTTTTTTATAGATTTCATCCTTCCACCCAGAGAAATTTTTATCAATGAGAGAAATCCGAAAGAGTTAAAATAACGTTTCGGAAATGTTTATTTTACCGATTTTACCCTGCAGTATTGATCCGAAATCGGTGTAAATATTATGCTTTTTAGGTGTATTAGGGGTTAAAGTTACCCTTTTTATGTTAATTTTACCCTTAAAGAGATGTAAAATTAACATTAAGAAATGTTGATATATTTTTACACCTAAAAATTGTTAAAGTTATGCAGAAAAAAATTAATCGAACCCCCGTTTTTTTTCAGTGTAGGAAATTTCTAAAATTTTGTATATTTTTGTACATTTTTATGTTGAGTTTAATTATGAGATAATTTCGACTGTACGGTTATGATCTTTAAGGAATCTTACTATTGGAATTTAAAAAGAAAAGAGTATTAGCATAGCGCAGGGTAAAAGCGAATTTTGAGTTTATTTGTTATGTTAAATTGGGTCTAGTAAAAAAAACTATCTATAAATTTAATGAATTTGTAATTAGTTGAAATTAATTGGCTCTCGATGCTGAATCGTAAACTTCAGTATAGAAATAATATTTCAAAAAGCTACAGAAACAAGAAAACGGATACAAGACAACGAAGCTATATTGCTTAATCTTTCAATTAAGAAAATTACGAACGGATTCAGATACAATGAATATTAAATAGGGGAAGACATTCAGGCTTCCCATGTACCTTTAATGTATCTGACCTTTTTTCAAGAAGTGTGTGACTTAAGATTAACTTCAGGTTCATTAGACGAATATAAAAAATATATAAAGTGTTCGAAGCCAAAGTAAATAAATAACCACACTAAGAAAACAAGAAGGTGCGATTAACATTTTTTCCTCAGAAATTTAACACTTTTTAGGTGTAAAAATATATCAACATTTTTTAATGTTAATTTAACACCCTTTGAAGGGTAAAATTAACATGAAAAAGGGTACCTTTAACCCCTAATACACCTAAAAAGGGTAATATTTACACCGATTTTGGATCAATACTGTAGGGTAAAATTAACATTTCCGGAATGTTATTTTAATTTTTTCGGATTTCTCTCAGTCAGTGCAAAAATAATAATCAGTAAAAAATTGTTTTTTTTTGCAATAAGATATGATTTTTTTTCTTTTTTTTTAAGATAGCAGTTACAGATAAAATAAAAACCTTTTTTCCCCTTTCAAATATTGCATAATAATAGTTCAAAATTTTTGAAACTTTAAATTCAGTGCTGCTAAAATTTGATTTTTTGATGATCGAATTTAATTTTTATTACTCATTTGTACGTTTTCCAGCGTAAGTCTGAACATCAAACCATCTAACTTGGAACACAAGAGAAAGAATAATAACACAAAGAAAAGTTTGACAATGTTTTAATAAAAATTTGTGTAATTTTATCTACGGAAGTCCTCTAAAATATACTACAACTCTATGTGTACCAAATATTTTCGTATTCCAATAGCATTCATTTGTGATTATAGAAGTAAGATAGGGAAAGAACCACCCACATTTGGCCACCAACACAAAAGTGAGAAATTGAAATTCCATGAAGTGTCTCTTTTGCAAAATCATAAATTTACACATAATAATTTCTCTACTTTCTCGCAAAATGTAAAATATTTGCTTTGCCAGTTGTACGTGCCATTTCTGATCCTCTTTTTTGAAAGAGGGTCCGTTTTTCCGACAAATTCAGCAATACACCGTACAAGCTCAGTTAATAGATTTAATTAATAACAAAATAATTTTACACGTGCACATATTGGATTTTTCGCTGTCTGCACCAGGATAAATTGCTTGTGAAAATTCAAAGAGCAGATTATGAGGTGAGATGTAAGTGAGGATGGCGTGTAGATGTGGTGAAAATGGGGAAAAGCAAACGTGAGAGAGATCAAGTAAAATTTGTATATGATTGTGTACATTTTCAACAGTTTTCACCACCCACTCCTATGTGGAAATATAGGGTGGAAAGTTAAACCGCTAATTCTTGCTATTCGTCCCTCTCATTTTCACTGTTTCTCACTCCTTTGTGTCTATTGCCATATAGTAAAGATTTATTCATAATTCAAGAGGAGCTGAATATGCAGAGGGGCATGATTTTGATGGTATACAGTAGAGTCTCTCAAATCTGAATCTCTCAAATTCGAACGCCGTTTCAATTCAAAATGTCGATTGTGAGGTTATGTTGAAAAGTTCGTATTTTTTGGATGAATGCAAATCATCATTATGTGCTTCTTCCTGAATGTTTACATACATTATGATCGTATAAAATGAAAAAGAAGTATGTTACTACTAAGACTTGTGAGAAAGTACGGGAATTTGATTCAAAGTACAATCAATCTCACATAAATTTCGTTAGTTTTGAAAAAATCGTTCGAATTTAAGAGGTGAGAAATGTCAGAAATACCCCCCGAGCGTTCGAATTTAGGAGACTCTACTGTATAAGCAAATGAGGTGGTATCGTGAAAATTCCCCTGAAAATCCGATTATCGCCCAGTACTGTCTATACACATTCGCTGTAGTATTTGGAAACAAATGATTTTCCCTCCATTTCCTCGCAAATATTCTAAAAGGGCCTCCCCCCCATTCCCCAATAACGCAACACAGAGGCGCTTATAGTAAACAATATTGATTTATTTTCCTTCCGCCAATTGTTCTTTGGTGCAACTCTGTGAGTAACAGGTCTCCACTCTTGGCACATTCCCATGGGCTTCCCGATACTATAAAAGCTTCTCCACCAGATGTTTTCCATGCGGGTTGAGTATATTGCGAAAAGACCTTTGATCGAATTTTGTATAGTGAAAACAGTTGAGATGGTAAAGGTATCTTGAATTGAAAACTTCCAAATTGGTTTCATCGTCTCTTACCCTTTTTCTCAAACATTAAACACTTTTATGTACACACATTCCTCACTGTTGCTGTCGTATCCATAACTAATTTAAAATTAAATTCTCTCCCTATGCTGAAGAAGTGAGGGTGTATATTCTCCAGATTCACCATCGAGCCACAGAGCCAAAGTGAATCTAGATAAAGTTTATTCCAGTCAAAAATTGAGTTTGGTATTTAACTCATTTTACCCTATTCAATGAATTACTGGTAGACCACTTGATTTTTAGCGCAAGTGTCCAGTCCATGGTACGAATCGTCTTTAGGCAACAAAAAATATTCTTGCATTAAGAAATTACATGGATCAGGAAGACTGAAAAACAGAATATTTTCTTTTGTACATACACTGAGAAAAAAACGGGGGTGCGATTAACTTTTTTTTCTCATAACTTTAACAATTTTTAGGTGTAAAAATATATCAACATTTTTTAATGTTAATTTTACACCTTTTAGAGGGTAAAATTAACATGAAAAAGGGTAACTTTAACCCCTAATGCACATAAGAAGCATAATATTTACACCGATTTAGAATCAATGTGCAGGGTAAAATAAACATTTCTAGAATGATTCCGTATTATCAAAATCCTCATAGGAACGAAATTATACGGAAGATAATGTGTAAAAGAATTTCCCAAAACTCAGAAAGTTTCCCTTTGCCTCCAACAATCGCGAGTGCAATCATGGTAGTAGCTACGACACTTTTAAGAATTCGGGATTTTGGTTTTCGGTATTTTAAAGTTTTCAGGATTGTAGTGTTCCGGAATTTTGATTTTCGAGATTTTGACTCTCGAGATTTTCGCTTTTCTGAATTCTGGCTATGTGAAATTTTAACTGGAACCTTAAAATACAATATTTAAAATATATTTTTCAAAATTTTTATTAAGAAATTTAAAATCTTTAACCGTTTGGACCTGATTTTCGTAGATGATGATGAATAATTTTTATTTCTCCCTCTGCAAACTAGTGTTTAGGGAAGATTTTCGTAGCCCTTTTTCTTAAAAAGTAAAAAAACAGCCCTTTTCCCGTAAAAAGTAGTAGTCAAGTTTACTCAACTTGGTTTTAGCTGATGTCATAAACCAAAATATTTCCTCTTAGCAGATGAGTTAAACTCGTACGTATGGCCTTTTCATGTCCTTGATCACAACTTATTTTTTAGGACGAAATGTAGTATTAAAATAATCCGAAAATGGAAATTTGTGCTGTAAAATTCTCCCAAAAATGAAAATTATTTGTTTTAAAATAAACCCAAGGCATGGGTGGCTGCCACGAAGGAGTTCATAGGCTCATTCTGGGCATCTCAGGTGAGATTCTTAAGGAGAAGCTTTCTAATCGATTACGTAACAGACAGCGGGATTACCCGATAAGCTGTCAGGGCTACAGGCCTGTTCAGGATGGGGTTAGGGCCATCAACATCTAGGAGGGCCATCAACATGGAGGCTGTGGATCTGCCCTAGAGACAGTTGAGAACTTCTTATGAGAATGCCCTTCCCTGGATGTACAGTAGACTCTCGCTCAATCGGCTCTTTTTCAATCGGACGCAAAATTTTGTTGACGATTATCACGTTTGATTTTAAAGCAAATTTGTTCAAATTCGCTGTATTTTTCCTTGTTTTATCGTGATTCTTAAAATTTGAGCGCTTTTTGTGGTATTTATAATGATTTTGATGCCCAAATCTCTCGATAATTTGGATGACATTTTGCCCCATATGCCCGATTGAGAGAGAGTCTACTCCTACTGTATTAGAGAAATTTTGGCACCGTCGCATGAATAGCAGAATCTTACTCCCGAAACGATTCTGAATATACTGAAGTCTAATTGGTTCTTAATAAAGAAGATGCACGGGATATACAAAGGACTAAACAAATCTTGGTATCACTATCCCGATTTATTATAATCTAATATATTCTAATTTAATCATAGCGCAAAATAACTCTTTTCAAGCAAGGTCTCAGAAAATTAGGTCCCAACACCTATTTTTTAAAAAATTTTAAAATGAAAATTTTAAATATTATTTTGAAAAAAAAAGATAAAATATATTGAGGTCTTACTTATCTCGATAGGGAACCCGGATCGTTGGAGAATAAAAATCACTCAAATGTGTCAATTTTTACAGAACTCTTGGCTCAGTCCCCAAGTTTTCATCAATGGTTAAGTCTTTCCGAGGTTCACAATTGCTCCATGTGAAACCAGATCGAAATACAGTTTTCACTTTCCGATTGAGTCCCGGTCAAAATCATTAAAGCCAAAATCCCGAACACCAAAATCCCGAACTCCAAAATCCCGAACGCCAAAATCCTGAAAGCCAAAATCTCTAATGGGTCAAAATTCCGAATTCTTAAAAGTGTTATAGCTAAGCTACTCCCACGATTACACCTGCGCTTGCTGGAGGCAAAGAGAAATTTTTTGTCTTGGGAAATGATTCTACACAATTATTCTATATAATATCATCCGTTCCACGATTTTGAACGTTCGGGATTTTGTCTTTCGGAATTTTGGCCCTTTAGGGATTTTTCCGTTTGGGAATTTGGCTTTCGGGATTTTGGCTGCCTCCGTTTCCGATCATATAATATTTAGTGTTGCATTTAGAGAAAAACCAGATAAAAAATTTGAATTTGATAGAAAAACCGATTTATGGCGCGACTGTACACATTTGTTTTTAGGTTTATGGGTAAATGGTGTGTGTCTTTGCTAAAAAGTTTCTGCTTTAGTCAATCAATGCATTTTAAAACATTATCTACCGAACTTTCTACCTGGTTGCACATCTCAACTCTGATTTTGCAAGAGGGCACGATGGAGTGAATAAATACCTCAAGGTGGAGGAGTTTTCCTAACCTTCCCCCAACCCTATTTTCCCTGTTCAATTTTGCAAAAAGCAACGCTTCAACGAAATGCTACAAGTTGAAGATGCTGGAAGATGTAGATTGCATGAGGGAGACGACAAACTATATCCATCAAATTTGATGAATTTTCCGTGTGGCTGGTGTTCTTCCTTTTGCGTGGGTGTTTTCGACAATTTCAACTTGTAATGCGGGAAGCATTAATTGAATAGAATTCCACCACTTTTACATGCGTTGACACACTCTTCACCACCAGTCGGAGTGCCTCAGTATTTTGCCATGAATGAAGTGAGAGAGGATGCCAGGAGAAGAACATGAGAAGTACAACGTGTCAAATATGAACATCATTTTCATTTTCCCAATCCATCCTCCATGACTCATTGAGTCAGATTAATTAGAAATTCATTGGATCTGCTTGTTAAAGAATGATGTTGGATGTTTTAAAAATGTGCCTGTGAATGTTGTTTTAACTAATGGGATTCTTGTTTTCCTCACACAACATCAACTAAAACCCATTCAACATCACACAAAATTAAATTTCCGCTCGAAATAATTCCGCATTTCGGCACGAAGGATCACCCATTGGATAGCAGGTGAACTTTATGTATTTTTTTCACTCCCCTTGGCTTTTTTCCTTCTACTGCATTTTCTCATTGATTGAGAGATTTTTTTTACAATCCATTCGTTTGACTCTTTTCATCATCTGCACCAACATAGATTCCTCCAGGGGATTCATACTCCTGCCACTGTATGCAAGACTTTTCAACCCTTCGTCTCGACAACTTTTTGGAGTTGGGCAAAATATATGGAATATTTAAATATCAAAAGATTGAATGGTGAGAAAATATTTTGCAAACATACCCCATCCATCAAACGATATCAGTGTGAAAATTGATAAATCTGAGCTTTGAAGTTTCTTTCACGTACCTTCTTGAACATCCAGCAATTTCTCAATAAAAATTCTTCAATTTTCTCCATGGATTTAACGTGTGATTCTACATGATCATAAAATATTTTATTGTAGCACGTATACTTTTGTCGTAAAATACAAAATATTTGTCACGAATACCTTGAACCATTCTAGAAAATCTTCCTCAAACATTTAAATTTCATTGGCAATTCAACTGAATAGGGGAAAAGCGAGTGTAAATTTTATAGACTTGGAAAATTTTTCGATTAACCATTTCAGGTATATGAACCCTTCAGTCTCTGAATTGCAGACAATAGAGGAAATGTGCAGGAAATTCATGGGTGAATCTACTTATTTATTGTGCGACAAAAATCTGTCTTTTAATTTTCGAACAGTTAAATCCGTTAAATCAGAAAATTATCGAGCAGAAGTTCTTAAAATAGAAGCCAAATCGAATTATTGCTCTTGGGCGAAAACATCTGTTTTTTGTCCTGTATAACAATGTGTATAATTCGTGTAGGTTTAGAGTATAACAAGAAATATTTGTTAAAGATTTATGGGAAATATTTTTCTGATACAAATTGAAAAATTACTATCTTCTGTGTCGTTTTGAGCATGTAGATGTATAGTATAACAACGTGTATAACTTCTTATCAGATGGATATTTTAATTTAAAAGTTTTCTTTACGGTTTGTAGAATGAGAAACTCATTATTTACTAGACTATTTTTGCTATATTCGATGCTGTTGTCCTGTATAACAGCACGTATAACTCATCAATGTGTTGAACAATATCAAGTTTTTGTATGACTGCATAGCATATTCGCTGTAATATAAATCAAAGAATTGTTAAGTCATGTGCGGCTTTGATCAACAAGTTTAACTCAATTTTCAATATACGTATAACAGGTCTGTTTTAATATTTAAACGTAAGGTAGTTCTTTAAATTTAGAAACAAAGGGATGATTAATAAATATAAGTTTTAAACGGAATACATTTTTTTTGAAAGTTTGTTTTATTAAAGCAATCTGCGCTAGCAAAAGGTACAGCACAATAAACTTCATAAGCGGCCAAACAGTGTACAAAACGACTTGGAGGTTAACCTCAAGGGTCAACCAAAAACAATCAAGACTAAACTATAAGAGCATGAATAAGTCATAACAGGTCTATTTTTAATATTTAAACGTAAGGTAGTTCTTTAAATTTAGAAACAAAGGGATGATTGCTAAAAATAAGTTTTAAAAGGAATACATTTTTGATTTAATAACAAACAAATATAATAATGATATACTAAATAAAACATCCAATGTCATAAAAATACTGTCTTTTTTACAATAATGCGTACACCATACTTTATCAGACGAGTGTATAACTTTTTTTTTGATCGCAAAAAAGTTTATGTTTTACTATTATTAAAAAAAAGTATACTACAATCTGAGTATGAAGTTTTAGCTACATTTCATACTGTCATTTTGTATAACAAGGCGTATAACTTGGTGCGGAATATAACTTTTATAACAAACTTTAAATCTACAGATGGTTTCAAGAAAACAAATAATATGTTAAGACATTTGATATTCTGATCAAATTGATTATTTAGTCTTGTATAACAGCAAGTATAACTCAGCACACAGATAGTTCAAAGTGTTTATTTTATTTTTCATAATAATATACCGTCATGTGTTTTTATTAGAAATGGAGGAAATATTAGAATGTATGAAGTAAGGATAATGTGAATGATTTTATTTCGTATAACAATGCGTATAATTCTGTGTATTCAAATCTTATACTACAAATAGGATCATTTGGTCATTTTCATATTTGGCAGTAAATGATCAGCTCAAGCAATCAAACATTGATATTTTAGCATCATGGATTATAGGTTCTTTAAATAAGTTACCTTTAGGGGAATGTAGGCATGGTTCGCACATAGTGAACCTTCAAACCATGCAAGTTTTCGTTTTGTTTGGCAGGAGCTGATTTACTATTTCTCATCTCGTCTCATGAGGTTAATAATTATTCATCTATGGCTGAGAAATGACGGATTTACTCTTTGCAAACAAAGCCTTTGATTCACTGCGTGCGAGCCATGCCTACATTCCCCTACCTACCTCCATCGACAAATTTTACGGTTTCAACTGTTACTATTACCTCGATGCTAAATTGAAGAGCGTGTCCCAATTTCCTTTTCGATTTCGTAAAACCGCTTTTGATATTGCAACCAATTTAGCAAGATTGCTCCATGCTAAAACTTTTCAATGCTTCTCAAATTGAAATTATCAACCCTCAAAATCTCTGATTTATGCCAAAATGATTGACTGCAAAATAACTTGAAGCTCAATGCGAAAATGCTATAAAAGAAATTTATTTGAATTATCTAACATTGTCACCTTATATCCTTGAGATACCACGGGAGTCACTCTCACTTCAAATGTGACTTCCTCTATTTAAGTGTTTCAGATTGACGGAATCGAGAGGGAAAAGCGTGTAGTTGGCAAGTTGGAAGAAAGGGAAAAAAGAGCTTTGGTATTTGATTATTCATGAATCCCGCCACCGTGATGTTGGGTGAGAAGAATGCATAACCACAAACACATGATTTCCAATTGAAAAGCATCCAATTGGAGGTTTCCCCCGTGCGACTTACGATCAGATGGCATGTCAGCAATTTGCATAAAATGTTGACAATATTTAACAGTATTTTGTATTGGTGAAGATTGCCGGTTTTCCTCGCACATCCATGCCAATATGCTTCACCTACTAAGGCGGTTATAGCTCGTTTTTTTTGTACCTTTGTGGAGACGGTGAATGGGCAAGAAGAAGCTCTAGTTAGGATCATCAATTCATTTGATTAAAATTACATCTCATTTGGCAATTTTCCTCTCCAGTCAATTCAAATGCCAGTAGAACGGCTTTTGGAAATCAGTCCTATGCTTGATTGCATTATCCATTTTCCACCTCTGTCTCTCAATTTGTGAATTTTCATTCTATACCTTGTGGTATTTATCCACTGGAAATCACGTGCTCAGACTTATTTTTTACGTGACGCAGAAAATGAGCGGGAAATTGGAGAATTGGAGGGCGTATCTTAGAACGCACCATCTATAACCAAAATACCAACTGCAAAGGGAACATTTTTTTCGACATAACCCACAATCAGTGTCTTTTTCTTATTCTCCGTCTTCAACCGACCTCCAAAGTACAATTCTACTAAAATAATCACATGAATATGTGCCACAATGACAAGCAATTTTACTAAAATGTGTTCAACACATTTGGAGGCCCTAACTTCTCATATTGATTGTGTGATTCTTGGTTGTTTAGCTTCTGCAAGAAGTCGATGATATTGTAATTGACTGAGAGCATGGACAGTAGGGAAAAGTACAAACCATTCGAACGTTCATGCCTTCGAATAATGTGAATTTTCTTTTAGTTTTAAAGTAAGCAGTAAGCATTTTACAATTACAAGAACAAGAAGAACACAGTCACAGCGAGCATTTTACAATCACAGTACTACTAATTTGAGACAAATTGGTTGTCCATCTTTTTTTCTTCATTATCTTTAAGAGCACAAACACTTGGTGCAGTATAACTGTGTTATCACACTTGCACATTAAAATTTTAATATGATTCACATTAATTGTCGCTGGTGAGAGTTCAAATGTGTAATTTGTATGTTTGAATCATTTTATATTCAAAATTTGATCTATTTGTTGATAAAAAGGTAGACTTGGCCCGCAAAATTTAATATAAATTAATTTATAGCATTAATGCGAAAAATTAATGCGATTTTCTCTTTAATTTTTTAATGTGAAAAATATTTATGCTTTAGGTAAGTTTAAACTTATTTTTGCAGGCCAAGTCCACTTCTTTATCAATAAATAGAAAAACCCCAAATATTAAGTGACTCAAAGACACAAAACATATATGGACGCTCACAAGTGACAATTAATGTGAATCACATTAAAATTTTAATGTGCAAGTGTGATAACGCCGTAAGACAAAAAATATATGCGTTTCCCTCCCGAAGTGTATGCTGAAGTGTAAAACTTTACTTTCGATTCAAAATATTGGAATTTGAGTAGCAAACGGGTAGCAGACACCCAAGAGTATTGTTCTGGGTTTCGAGGCAATCAATTTCCCAGTCTCCAAAACCCAGGACATGGAGCTCGGTACTCTCCCTTTCAAAACCTTTCCAAGACTGTCCCCTTCCTCACATGAACACTCTCTTTTCGGTCCCATCCTTATGAGGGTACCGACTTGCAAATTTCAAATTATGATCGTGAAGCAGAACTGACTTTAACAAGAATAAGTACATTGCGGAGATAGAGTCGGGCATCATTATTGGTAATTCGGGTAATTCACTACAGTAGACTCTCGCTTATCCGTGAGAGCGGGACCAAATGTCATACGGATTTTGAGAGTGATACCCATCAAATTGTTTGAAATCCAACGATTTTTTTGTTTACATTGAAAATTTATGGAGTGAATCCTGACCTGACTGAATCCGACAGTCTCTCTAAACATGCGTACTGTCCAAAACAGTTACAGTGAGTAAGAATTACAGTAGATAGAGCACATTTGCTTAACAAAAAAAAAACCAAAACGAGAACAATGTGTCATCAAAATTTTGAAAATACAACTGTCTCACGGATTTTTTTATGTCACCCGGAAAAAGAGTCCACGGATAAGCGAGAGTCTACTGTATAAGAACTCCCAAGGTACATAAATGATAGTAATAACAGAAATGTTCTATGTCAATATGTTTCCACATCAAAAGTTTATTTCTGAACTTGGTTAAATTTTAAAGCACATCCCAAAAATATTGTTTTAGGATTACCAAAATATTTATGATGTTATTTTTGTGATGCAAATAATAAAAATTTTACGACTTTTTGAGTCCCTCTGCCAAGAGTGTGGTCAATTTATAGTGTTACATATTTCCCATAATGCTTCATCTTCTTGCCACAGTTTCAGTCGAAGGCGTCTCAAAGGAAAAACAAATTATCTGTTGTGTGCATAAAAGTCCAATAGTATCGGTGGTATTCATAGTGCGAGAGATTGAACATGGTGAGACAAGCAAAGACCCCCAATTACATGCACCATTAATCAGATAACATCCAAATATGTTTGGTATCGGGCGATGTGAATCTCCCATTCTCTCTAACGAAAAAGAAAAACAGCCTCAATCCCTCCCGTCAATAAATAGATGAGATAATTAAATATATGATGGTAAAGAAATGTGAAACTTTTATATTTGATCCCGCGAAGAATATCACACTTCTTATCTCACCTTTTTCTCTTTTATTTTCCTCCTCTGGTTTGAGGTTATATTAGGTGAGATTCTTAACAATCTCACCTACTATAATCCTAACAAAATTTCATGTCGTCCGATCGACCTCAAATTTGGCCAAAATGTGTTTCAGCACTTCCTGATCACGAATATATATGTGGCTAATTTACGTTCCCGGCCGGCCGGCCGGCCGGCCGCTCTTTGGAGCTTAATAGCTCCTAAACTAAAAAAGATATCGACTTGCGGTTTTCGGCAAAGGTTATATATCGGGTGAAAATTGCAACTTGGTGCATAGACCCCCCACCCCCCACCCCTCCTTCCGCCATTTTGAAGACCCCCCTTTTTTTGTTTTCTCAATAGCTCCGCCCCTATGGCATTCAGCGGACTCAAATTTTAGTATGTTATAGCTGGGCCTTAGAGCTTTCCATCAATACCAAACTTAAGGTCCCCCGACCCCCCTGACCCGAGCTATAAGGGTCCAAAAAAAATTTCTTAAAATGGCCATAACTCCGGTTCTAATTATCAGAATTTAAAAAGTGAGGGCTTTTTGGAAAGCTCTCGTGAAATGCCACTTCCCCTTCTAACATCGCAAGTTCATAAAACCACCGCTAGGGGCGCTTTTTTTAAAAAGAAAATTTTTAAATCTTAAAAGTTAAATAACTCAAAAATTCCATTGTGCATCGGGCTGAAAATTTAGTATGTTGTAGCCGTTGATTATACCTATCAAACAAAAAAAACCTTAAGTCGATCCATAACCCCTGACCCGAGCTATAAGGGGTCAAAGTTCGAACATTGACCGGCCTCTATCTCCGGTTCTAATTAACATAGCGACCTAAATTTTACCTTTTTGGTTTCGTCTCGATGAGCACTTTCAGATGGAAGTTCAAAAAGTCACCACAGGTGGCGCTGTGATAGAGTCAAAATTCATCGAAATTCAAAGTCACTTTTCTCAAAAACGGCATTGTGCAAGTTAATCAAATTTTAGTATGTTGTAGTCCAGTCTAGGACGTTTCCAAAATGGTGCGTATGCGCGCTGTGGTTTCAATAGAACCGGAGATATGAGGGGTCAAAGTTCACGAAATTCAAAAAATCATATCTCCGGTTCTATGTGACCGATTTTGATGAATGAGGGCTTAAACGAAAGATCTCACCAAATGCTACAACTTTCTAGAATATTTGAACTTCGTGGGACCAACACCAGGGGCGCCACAGTCGAAAAACCAATTTCAATATCACATAACCTCAATTATCTCGACTGTCGCTGAACCGATTTTGATGATTACTTCAACAGAATTGTAGAGCACATTTGTCTCTACATTTCGTCCATACATCATTTTCTGCTCAGACTACGCTATCACTCCGATTTTGCCGTTTAAGTGTGAAAAAATTGATTTTTCCCATAATAACGCTTTGAAATCACTCAGATGCCAATTTGACTGCCTCTACTCCACCAAGACACTTAAAATAGGGGTTTAAATGGAAAGTCCCGCAAAATACAACAATTCTTTGATATAGTTGAAGTTCAACAAATGAACACTTGGGGCACTCTGGATGAAAAAACGAGTTAAGAAACAAAAAACCTCGCTTATCTTGGCTTCTGAGTAATCGATGAGTTCAAGTTCTACGGCAAAATTATAGAGAACATTCTGGTCTACATTTCACCCATATAACACTTTTCTGTCAGTTCATCCAAATCCTTGACATTTTGGTTCAAATACAAAACTTGTATAATTTCACGAATTTGGTTCAAGATAACTGAATGGCGTCTCCCTACTTCAGCATCAAATCGAATTTGCATGCACTCCGAGTTAGCTCACGTTAAGAATCTCACCTACATAAGCCGGTTAGGATTATCTGTCCCTTTTCACCAAACACGCGGCCCAATAAATATTCAAATGCCCTGCGATACTGGGGAGATGGGCGGATCAGTCTTCTCTTGTGCCTTCCACATCTTATATATATCTAAAAGAGTCTTAGTAGTAACAGTAGTTGACACCTTAACGCCGTGCTCGATCTGATTGTAGGAGGGTACCATCACAATCAGACATTTTCATCGGGCCATATGCAAGTAATTCCATTTAAAAATGTGTCATAAAAGTCGACAGCATGTGATACAAATCGATGAATAGACATAATTGGACCTAATTGTTCCACCAGCGACAGAATTCGTTACAGAGCTTTGGGGAACACGAAGAAATGCGTCAAGAGATAAAATTCCAATGTTCTCATCCGAGAATGCAATCTTTATTTTATTTACTGAAATTCAGGGCAGAGAGTGATTTGCAGTACGCTCGATGAGCTCTGAGGATATCGTTAACTTAGGGTGAATGAATATTACTTTACTAAAATGAGCTACAAAATTTCTTAGATATAGTGTTATGAAGTGATGATATTTATTGTCAGCCCGAGTTTAAGAAATCCTAGGGCAGATCTGGGCCTACTGCAGGGGTGACATAGGGGTATATGTGATAAAATTTGGCAATCGAAAAATTTCAAAACTAGATATCTTCATATTATATGATATAATATTTATTTTCTAAAATCGAAATATTGGAAATTGGCGGTAGACGATGAAAACTACATGGGATCTCAAATTAACTCAAAGGTTTTAGTGATATTTCACACTAATCTTGACAGTTTCCAGAAGTATTACGGGCCTTCTAGATTCCGTTTCAACGATGAAGTATCAGACCACCCCTATTTTGATATCAATATCTATTAAAACGAAACTGTACTTCGAAAACGTTGTTGATGAATAAATTTGGCTATCTATCTATCTATTTAGTTTTTTTGACGCCAGATGAATATACTCTGAGAAATCTTGTCGACTGAAAAAGTATGTTTTTTTTTTCATTCAAAAACCATTTCCAAAAATCAGGTTCCAACGGCTGAATTTTTATAATTTTAAAATGAAAATTTCAAAAAAAAATATAGATAAATTGTTGTAGATTTACATGTTTAAGAGCAAGAACGAAATATTTCTTTTTTATTATCTTGAAAAAAGATGAGAAGGAAATACGCTATTTTTTGGTCTACAGTAACCCACATAACCCCTTAACCCTTTAAGGACGATTGGAATACCGGTGTCCCATAGAGAAAATAATTTTTCCTGACTTCCTAAAGTTATTTTTTTTTCTTATATTTGTACGTAATTGCAAAGTAGAAGGTTGAAAGAATGTAGGATATTTTTTGCAGGTTTCCAAATATTTACTAAATATTAAATATTTAAGCTTAAAAATTACGAATTTTTAAATTCTCATATTTAAAAATTATTTAAATTATTTTTTATACTTCCAATTTTTTTAACAAAATTGTTTTGGTAAAAGAATCTACAATACTCAAGCGTAATATTTTTCATTAGAGTGAAAATTATCAGTCATTGGTATCGTCAGAAAAATTACTTAAATTTTTGTGCTATTTTTGTCCCTGTCGTTCATACAGACAAAAAATACACGAAATGAAATTTTGTTGGATTTTAAGGTTAGATGTAAGACCTTTTACTGATTTTGCTTATCGGTTTCGTTTTTATTGCTGATTTTCGGTCAGCGAAAACTGCCTCGTCATTAAAGAGTCAAAGGGAGTTTACAGAATTGTATGAAGTGCCAAAAAGAACGAATTAGATAGTGCAAAAATCTGCACTTGGTGACATTTACTCGGTGTATTCTTTGGCTCCAGTTTGCCTTTTTGCCTTTACAGAATAATTTAAAATTAAATAGATCTTTCGTAGGCCTCTGCTCATATTAAAGATAATTCAATGGTATGCTTAATGGTCTGTCAATAAGATTGAAAGAATAAAATTAAAAGGCTATATTATGGATTCGTAACGATAAATTACATTAACTGAAATCCGTAAGTTTGGGATCTCATACCATTCTCTTCTATAATCGATTGTTTTATTAAAACCGGATACCCAAAAATTACCATTTTGCCAGGTTTAGAGAAATCTAAATCTTAATTAAAATGTATTTTTATAAAATTAGACGATACCAAGTTCTTATCTTGGATAATTTAGACAACAGTGCCTGGGCTTGAACTGAATCCGAACTAGAAACCAAATTGTAGGATATTTTAAAATTTACTTTTTTAGGTTATTTCGGGATTGATATAATGAGATCATGGAATTGAGTTTATTTTTATTTATTATGTTGATTCTAAGACAATTCCACATTAGAGTAGTTGTTAATTTGGGACTTAGATCAGGAGGGTAAATTCATTAAAAATTTCAATATTCTACTAAATTTTAAACCATATACTTGGCTTTAAATTAACTTTCCAGCCATATTCTAGATGGAACAATTAAATGAATTGGATTTTTTTATATTGCCTGAACTTTTCACTCCTTTTAAAGAAATGATATTTAGAATTTTAGATTTTATATTGTGAGACCGTACTTTTAGAATGTATTACAACTTGGTATTTATCTCTGTCAGTTCGTTTTTAGACCTACAGGCCTAATGGGCAGGGATAGACGATCTAATCTTGAATAGATTCCTCTCCGTGGCATAGGCTGATTATCATGAAGATGACTTTTATTTAAAAGTACCGTAGATGCGGGTGATCTTGTCCTCCATAATGACTTTACCCCTCTTTTATTTTCGTAAACTTTTCTTTAATTCCATAATACTTAAGGATAGCCTTTACCAATACGATCTACCATATCTGATCGGTAAAGATCATTATTAAACGTCACCCACGGAGGACAGTCATCCGCATTTACGGAAGTTTATCGTTTATCGTTTTATTAATCGAATAATGAAAATAAGAATTTCGTAAACCATACTAGAATTGTTTATAATCGCGTTTATAGTCGCTCCTTTACGGGATTCTAAAGTGAGTTTCAGTAATAAAGAAATGATTTAAAACGTCTGTCGTGCATTAAACCACCCTTCCATTTAACCTTTAGTTTTATATCCAGTTGCAACGAATTCATTTTGCGAATTTAATTAAGAAAATTAATTGAAAAAATCTCCAGCAAAGGTGGTACAATAAATTGCTTGAAGGATACAGCCAAATGCTCGACAAGCCTAATTGAATTCCCGGCTTGGAAATTAATGGGACAACCTGTGAAAATTCATAAATGTTAAAATATTCTCTTGGTTTTCGGTCTACTTCTAGTTCAATTGAGAGATCAATTATTATTATTTATAGCTCGTATATCATTGTCTTATTATACAGGTTTTGCATTGTAATTGCAAACTGTGGTCACCCCTAATGTGTATCGTGATAAAAGGTATTGGTTTTTGGAGGTTTGCACGGGAGTTATGATTCAATGGTTTGCCACTTTTGAGTGACAGCACTTGTTGGGTGTTGTAATGAAATTTCTGCTCTTGGGTAATAAATTGATTGGCAATACTGCCGTAATTTCAATTAATACATTTCAATTCATCAACTGATATGTGAATTTGCAAATTTGCATACTCTTTGATGCTTTGAAGTATTATTTATTTATTTTTATTTTTATACTTTATTAGTAGCATGTTAAAGAATTTACTAGAATACCCTTTCTGGCCAGGTAATCATAGTACAAACGATATTAGAACATTAGCGTGATTTGAACATGAGATTGAAAGCTCAACCTGTCGGAAGGAATATTAAGTGCAAAATATTTCTAAGTTTTTGCCGTGTTCTGGTAAGCGCCAGAGAGAATGGTCTCACCAGTGATGAACATACTAATGCAATAGTCATCTTCTCCTCAAGGTACTATTAAATGTTGTGTGTGCATTTCAGCCGCCTCATAAGTACGTGACTTCACGCCAAAATCTAATAAGGCATCTAACCCCATTTCACGCCTCACCATAATCATTTATCCACCCATACATTACATGCTTCTGGGCACAACATAACATTTCGACGTGACATGTGCAAAAATAAACTAATGACGCCTGTGGCACTCTTGGCAAAATTCATAATTTCATAATAAGGATCTCTCATACTCCTTTGCCGCCTCCCCTTCAAATGTCGGAAATCCCTTCGAATATTTTCGAAGCACTTTTCCTCCGCCATTGGCCATTATTAAATATCACGACGGTGATTTTTAGACATTATGATGAATTGAGGGAGAAAATGCTAGGAGGAAAGTATTTTACCATTTGTGGTGGCATTTTGTGGTCGGTTGCCGCCTCTAAATTCAACAGTACTTACAGAGGGTTGCAGATATTTAGGAACAAGTGAAATATTCTGTCACCACACTGAGAAAAAAATGGGGGTGCGATTAACTTTTTTTCATCATAATTTTAACACTTTTTAGGTGTAAAAATATATCAACATTTTCTAATGTTAATTTTACATCTTTTTGAGGATAAAATTAACATGAAAAAAGGGTATCTTTAACCACTAATACACCTAAAAAGGGTACTATTTACACCGATTTCGGATCAATACTGCAGGGTAAAATCAACATTTCCGGAATGTTATTTTAACTTTTTCGGATTTATCTCAGTGCATTAGCGCCTTCTATCCGTTTTACCAATCACTGTGTCAGGTTTTCTTAGCCGTAATTATAGTTACACATTTTCAATAAATTATAATAAATTTAAAACGAAACATATATTTTTTTCAGCCCCTAGCCAAAATAGTGCTGAATTCTGAAATAAAGTAACAGTAGGGATAAGTGGGGTACCTTTGAATTGCGGCAATTTTAAAATCGGGCTTTTTTTCTATTTTGAAATGCTACTGGACCTTACTGTATTATTTAGCTCCATAAACCCATTTTGAAAATAAATTACATTATTATAAGCCTTAATTCCTCTTGAAAATAGGATAAAAAAGTCAATTTTCCAAGGTACCCCAATTCGAAGGCACCCCACTGCCCCCTACTAATTAAATTAATCCAATCTTTAATTCCTCTAGTTTACAACGTTCAAATATCGATTTTTTTGTAATGGTGTCTACACACTAGAAGCAATTTTCGTCAAAAATTGCTTTTTTTTTAATTCTGACAATTCTGCATACAAGGATGGGAGAAACTTTCTTTGAAAAGGCATTTTTTAAAGAAATTGCACGTAGTGTGTAGAGACCTTCAAGGACAAAATTTTTGGATGAAAATTTATTTTAATCCTTAAAGTTCTTGAAAAATTATTGAAACATTTAAGGCTATGATCTATTCTAATGTCATCTCTAACAAATTGGTACTTTTCTTTAATTATTTCGTTATTTTAGAAATGAATTATAAAATACTAATCAAATACTTTGATTTTCAAATGCTAAATTCCAAAAAAAAGTTTGAAAAGATATATTGTATAAAGGACAATAGGCAGAAGTGTATGGGTGTAGGTCCAACCTTCCACCAGAAATGAATATAGGCTCGTTTTGTAGGTATTGATAGACGATTTAAAAAGATGATTAAAAAGAACTGTCAGTATTTGGGAAATCAAGGATATCATTCTGAAAATTCAGAAGTTTGACATTTTATTTTTCGAAAATGGCTTGACCGATTACGGACTGAAAATCATCAATAAAAATTAAACTGAGAAACATAATCAATGATAAATCTTACATCTAACCTTGGAAAGTCCAACAGAGTCTAATGCGATGTATTTTGTGTTTCTATGAACGATATGGACAAAAATAGCCCAAAAATTGAAGTAATTTTTCTGACAATACCAATGAATAATATATTTGGCTTTAATGAAAACTATTACGTATGAGTATTGTAGTTTTAATTGCCTTTTTAGCTCAAAACAATTAGAAGTATAAAAAATAAGTAAAATCAATTATGAATTTGAGAATTTAAAAATTCGCCATTTTTGAGTACAAATATTTACTACATATCAAATGGCTAGAAACTTGCAAAAAATATTGTAGACTCCTTCAAGCTTTTACTTTACAATTCTGTACAGATATAAGAAAAAAATAATTTTAGGTAATCAGGAAAAATTATTTTCTTTATAGGACACCGGTGTTCCAATCGTCCTTAAAGGGTTAAAGGATTGAGGGGCTTTGAGGGTTTACAAACGCACTTGTTAATTATATTCAATTCCCTACTTCTGTACGTCTACACGGTTAGCCCTAGACCCTATTCAATATTATTCCCATTTATTTATTTTTTTTTAATTCTATTTTATTTGCTATTTTATATTAGGATCTCTTAATCTTACTAATACATGATAAATTCACTCATAATAACATATTCTTCCTCCGCGCGAGGACACTATTTTCTCCCGCAAGTGGCGTTGGCATCTGTTCTTAATATTTAATAATTGAGATCTTAATTTAAATGTATACGTGAAAATTTAATGGAATTTTCAAAAAAATATATTTTTAAAAATTTTATTTCTTTCTTTGAACTAAAGGATATAAATTTCCGGGCAAAATTTTTAGTGCAAATATTTCAAACGTAAACTTTTTATTATATTTCTCCCTTTTTATACCGCAGCATCACAAACTTTCATTGCTATTTTATAATGATTTTTAAGGAGATTTCAAACAATAATACAAGTTATAATGAGTTAAAGATATTACATTTTTTCACACTTATATTTATAAATCATTATGTATGCATAAAGACAATATTAAAAGGTTTAAGTATTGGAAAGTGTTCGGTCAGTTATACTTGATGGAAATTTAATAACACGGATTATGACCTGGATCAGAATTTATTCCTTTTATAGCTTCACACTACGTTTCGGGGATGTTTGTCCCCTTCTTCAGGTATGGAGATACTTGGGATAAATTGTGTCCAACCTGAAGAAGGGGACAAACATCCCCGAAACGTAGTGTGAAGCTATAGAAGCAATAAATTCTGATCTAGGTCATTATCCGTGTTATTTAAATTTCCATTAAATGTTTAATTTATTTATTTATTCATATTTTGCAAAACAAAAAAACTTAAAGACATAAGTTTAACTAAAATATTTTTATAAATAATCTTAGAAATTTCTCGTTCAAAATATTTTGTGGTGCACTGTAATATGCCGAATAAGGTGTAATTTTGTGGCTAAGCATCGAGGTGGAAAAAAAGTGGACCTAATTGTAATAAATTGCCGTGAAATGCTAATTAAAATGGATTAACAACCTTCCTCTATTTCTCACTCTTCTTCTAAAGCCACCTTCCTCTATGTCCAGTGACATTATACCAGATCGCTTTGCAACTTCTATGTCACGGATCATATTTTCGTGACTTGTTGTTCGATGCTGTGTCACAATATTTGCCAATTCGAGCACCTTATTTGGTGTATGAAGGTCTTGGGCTAACCACGAAATCCCAGTTGGAGGGATCGACAAGTGTAATGGGATTTGCAGCAACATCTGGTCTGATGCCTTTTGATGGAATTCTTTTAAAAAAAGTCAATTTAAATGTTTTAGCAAAGGGAAGTAAAAAGAAGGATCTCTTACCAACTGCCGTGACCAGGAATCGAACCTGGGCTTTCTCGGCCACAACGAGATGTCATGACCACTAGACGATCACGGCTATTTGAGCTCCAAAAGTTGGTGAAAGAATTTAAAAAGTGGTTCAGTGAGTTTTGTATTACTTTCTGGGGCAAACTCTCCAGTCCATAATATCATTGACGTAAGCACTTTTGATCGTTCGCTCGATAAAGCACCTCATATGATCATGCATGACACTCTCATTTCAATGTTCTCCACTCTTTCTTTCACTCTTCGTACTATCTTTCAGTGATTTTCTTTTCTACCTGGCAGAAAAAATTTCTCATGGAAAGTTGCTGAAGTCTTTTTTCCTCTAAATTTGAAGAAAAAAGCCTTGAATCATCTGATATATTCACCCACATTGCCCATATAAACGCTGTCATTGTGATTTATCGCTTCACGTACCGTTCTTTTATGCTTTCATCCTCACCTTCTAAAATGAATCAAAATTATATTGGATATGTACGATTGCTATTTTTATGCGGAATCCCATTATTTAGCTCCCAATGTGTTTTATATCATCGATGACGATGGGAAAAGAATGAATTATACCACATTGAATCCCTCAATCAGAGATGCTCAAGCAGCGAACGATTTATTCTGCGGTAAGATGATCAATTTCTTCCCCTGCATAGAACTTCTTCAATATAAATGAGTTTAGAACCTATGGCTTTGAGAAAAACATAACAGCATGATGGTGATTCTAAAGGTTGCAGTCAAATAAACATACAACTTATTCTCAAATAAGACTTTCGAGGATTTTACTCCTAACAATCCATCCAGGATCATAAATTATGGTCGGTATGAAGTGTGGATGGAATATATTGATAAATATTCCTTGTGTGTATTTTTATCTCTTTCAACACACCTATCCCTCAAGGTGGGCTTTCTTTTGGGTGTTTACCACACAGAAATACGCCAAGAATTTCAGGTGGGAAAAGTGAAAGATCTTTATTAATTTCTTCCCGTTGGTGTCTTCCCAAAATGAGTCCAATCATAGAAAATATATCTTTGAAAACAGCTAGAAAACGCCACTGATAAGACCTGTTCAGCGTAGTCTTTCGGTTATTCCTATTTAAGTTATCTGCGTATAAATTTTTGGCAATTCTTGTGTACAAGACTATTTCGTATCCTAATTTTGGAAGCTTCGTTTGACCTTATGATAACAACAGTAAAGTAGACTCTCTCTCAATCGGGAATATGGGGCAAAATGTCATCCAAATTATCGAGAGATTTGGGCATCAAAATCATTGTAAATTCCACAAAAAGTGCTCAAATATAAAGAATTACGATAAAATAGGAAGAACTACAGCGAATTTAAGCAAATTAGCTTCATAATTAAACGTGAAAATTGTCAACAAAATTTTGTCCCCGATTGAAAAAGAACCGATTGAGCGAGAGTCTACTGTATATCTCTTATCCCGATATCACATTATAATATTAAATTGTCGCTATAATAACTTATAAATTAATTGTTGCTAATATGTGTTCAAAATGAGTTTTATATCATAAGTTTTTTTTTTTCGTGGTGTTTTATTGTACAATCTGTCTTTTCAACGAATGAAAAACAATAAGTATACATGATTTCAGTTTACATATTATCTCAGGTTATGTAAATAAATGGCAAAGGAAATAACTATCAGGAGTCTAAGACGGGGCCAATGCTCCGACTTAGAGGAAAAAAAATCACTTCTATAAATTCAGAAAAATAGAAAAAAAAATCACTTAGACTGCCACCTACACATCACCTGGCCAGGATCCACTTTGTTCAGTCTTCTAAATTCACAATTATGATACACTTTTGTTGCAAGGGGATTCGGATGAACCCGGATACGTGTGTTGTATCTCACAGCTGCTTCAGAGATAGACTCCCTCACTGTATCCATCCTTAAATCACGATGAATGCAGTGATTTGTAATATACCACGGAGCACCAATGGCTTTCCTTAGCCATTTGAACTGGAAAGATTGCAGTTTGTCAATTAGGGTATTCGCAGCGCATCCCCAAATAGGAGCAGCATACATCCAAACGGGTTTGAGGATCATTTTATAGATCAAAACTTCGCAATGCAGAGACAAAGATCATTGACGTCTTGATAGCCAAAATAACTTTGCACTAGTGATCTTCAATTGCTTGATTTTGGTTGTAATGTGCTCGGCCCATGTCAGCCTTTTATCATTATATCATAAGTAACTTAGAATTTAATTCTTTTATTTATTTAGTGATAAATTGTCGTACTTGGCCCACGAAAATTGCTTGCAAAGTGACAAAGCGTCTCAGGCTTCGCGAAGTGCTCGATCTCGTGACTTAGATGTTGTATCTCAAAAGTATTTTCGTATCATTTACCGTTTACCGGTTCTCAACCCATTTGGACCGATTTATAAATTGCCCAAAAGATCTCTCACAATAGTTTTAAGACTAATAAAATTGTTTTTCGGCTTAAAATTACTTATTGGTTCATAACAGGTTCATTATCAGTTCACAACCGATTTGAACCGATTTATAAATCACTGAAAACATTGCCCAAAATACATTAGGAATAATATATTTAATTCAATTTCAGATAAGAATAAGTTAGTATCGGTTATAAACCGCTTTACAAGCCCCTAGCAAGTGGCCTGTGGAGTTTAAGCCACCTTCTCATACTTCCCCTTAAATTTGTATGGGATTTTTTTTTGTATTAGCGATCGAGTTACAAGATCAGGTACAGAGTGGTGACATAAATATATTAGATTTCTGGATTCAGATCTTCCGATGTTCGTCAGGGGCAACCTCATTTCCTCAATTAGAAACTCAAAATTTTCCCCCAAAGCTTTCGATCCTTGGTATGGGAGTTCCTCAGTGGTACCCATTTCAAGGGTCGACAGCTTTGGAGAAAAAAATTTGAGTTTTTAATTTAGGAAGAGAAGCTGCCCCTGACGAACACCGGAAGATCTGAATCCAATATAATCCATCAGAGTACTGTGAGCTGAGTCCGAGATCAATTTATGAGTTGGCATTAAATGGCTCCGTATAAAAAGTCAACGCACCAGGGGCTTTCCGGTTGATTAGCAGTTCGTGACAGATTTTGAAATTGGCTGAAGCTTGTCAGGAATTACAAGATCTTTTCACCTAGCTCAAACATGATACCATTCTGTTGAGAAATATGCTCTGAGTGCCTTTTAAACGTAAACCTTTGACCATGAAAAACCGTTATTAGGAATGATTCAACAGTATTTTCCTATAAGAACGAAATGTTCGCCTGGGTAATCTCTAAAACATAATACCAAACGGAAAAAATCGTACGATGCTTTTTCAAGTAATCCCAAAAAACATGGTTTCCTAGGGATGGGGTCCTCAGAAGATCACAAGTCTTTATCTCCGATCGTTTGGACTGTAAGACTGTACGGCTGTACGGACAGCCGGACAGTTACAAAACTCGAAACTTCATATTTCCAAAATTCTACCAAAACACGACCCGTAATGGTGTAAGGAGTCTAAATATATATGTAAACTCGAAATCGAGAAATTATATACACTGCTCTCTCTTTGGAATTCGAGCAGTAAAATTAAATCTATTTTTGTAGCGATTTAGCTTTTTAAGTGCCCAAAATTTAATATTTTAAAAAAAAAAAATTTTTAACATAAATTTGTATAGAAACCATAAATTAAATTATTGGAAAACAATTAATTAATATGTTTCTGATAAAAATGTATCAATGTAAATGTTCAATGGGGGTCTTATGATCTTGATATCTCGATCCATTTAGTCAATAACAGAGAGACAAATCGGACAAATCCGTAAATCAAATGAATGACATTGGTCTGTCTTTCTCTGTTTTATCAAAAAAAGATTTACTATAGAATTTCAGAAATTAAAATAATTTAAAAAGATTTTAAAGAAAAGGGTTTGCATCACTCCACTGGCAATATCAGTGACTTGCAATTGAGCAGAATTTGGTAAAAATGTGCAGGAGATTTAATCCATTTCATTTCATTAGCTTACTCGAAAGACTTTCCGGTGTCAAGTGAAAAGTGGATTGAGGAAAGGCCACCAAATTAATTTTCTATCGATGACTGGAGAGAATCAAGGCAAATGGCTCTTGTGGCATGAGGAGTAATTAATTCAGCACGAAGTTATATAACAATATTGCACGCTATGTGGCTAAGTGGTGTTCATATGAAAGAATGGTAAATAGAGTGTCATGACTGTTGAAATTTCAATTGGTGTCATGGGAGGATCAATGAGTACTCCAAGGGCTCAATGTGTCATGATCATATCCCCTTTGAGGATTCTGTAAATAAATCCTCAGCACCTCAGAAAGTCCATCCATGAGTCAGCAATTGAACATTGCCCATAAATAAGTCGATGAAATTACCATACATCCTTCTTTGTGGCAGCCACAAGACCAAATATTTCTCCGGCATTCAATGTCACATTTAAAGTTCTTTTTGCACTTAATATAATTCTAAAAATTCTAAACTAAAAGTTGAAGATGGTGGTAATAGAGTGATTGAAGGGGGTGAAGCAATCTGAGTGTATTATTCATTATTGCAAGGATGTGCCAACACATTTTGTGCAAATATTGACACTTCACTACTATGTAGAATCAACAAATTTCACATATGCTTCGTATTTATACTCAGGCACACTCCCTCACACCTTTTTCGGTTCACTATTTGATTAAGTCACTCTGCAGATTTTACATGATGTTTGTTGAGGTGTTTTCACCCTAGATATTCAAATGAATCTCTATAAAGCTCTATTAATACACTTGATGCTAACAAGTCTATCTACCAGGTTATAATTTTAGCTTCAGGCTAAAATATCATTCTCAGTGAAATTGTATAATTAAATAATGTCACGGAATTATTTGACTTGAAGACCTGTTGCAAGAATATCCTTATTTTTTGACGATAAAATAACTTTGCTTTATTAATCTTTTACATAGTACGTATAGTGCAACGTGTTATTTATTGGACATCGACCCTTAGACCCTTAGACCTTGTCTTAAATATTTATTATCTCAAATAATCTGCATTTGATTGCATCGTCGACACTGGAGCTTAATCAAAGGCTCTAGCCTTCTGTGAAGAAAAACTAGTGAACGGTTCCCTTGTATTTTAGACTAATAAATTGGTAAACTTTGCCCAGGATATCACTGGACAACTTACATCTTTCCATTGTTTGTACGTAATCCCAAAGTAGAAGGTGGAATAATTTAGAATATTTTTTGTAAGCCTCTAGTTATATCCTATGAAACAAATATTCCTCTCGTTCAGTAATAATCTTCCCGATTTGAGAGCTCTCTCCGATTGAGGTTTTTTCCTGTACCGATTCGAAGGTATATCAGAGAGAACTTAGCTAAAAGCCCTGTTGGAAGTTCGAACGTTTAACCTTTTAACGACGAGACAGTTTTCGCTGACCGAAAATCAGCAATAAAAATGAAATCGATAAACAAAACTCTAAACTTTGAAAAGCAAACAGTGTCTGATTTGGTGTATATTTTATCTCTATGAATGATAGGGACAAAAATAGCCCAAAAATTTAAGTAATTTTTCTGACGATACCAATGACTGATAATTTTTACTCTAACGAAAAATAGGGTAAGTGTGCTAAATTCCGGTCAGCTTGCAATTCCGGCCACCTTTTTTCTTCCTCGAATTTCCATGAATTTTTAGTTTTTACATACTTTAGAGATTATACAAGGCAAAAGAATAACAAAAAATGTAGCTTCGACAAACGAGATGACGTGAAAAAGACATTGAAACAATTCCCTAAGTGCAAAGAACTATGAGAATTAAGGTGGCCGGAATAGGGCACCAAAGATATGTCTACATTTTTATTCATTTTAAAATGTATTAAGAATGATTTTAGAGTAAATAAAGACTATAAACGGTTTACAAGGTTCCAAGCAACACTCCTTAAGGAGAAGGAATAAAAAAAATCAATTTTTATTAAAAATGTTACATTTCAAACTTGAGACTTTGGCGCTTGCATGCAACTGTGCCGAAATTTGGCACACTTACCCTATTATGTTTGAGTATTGTAGTTTCCTTTTCCAAAACGGTTTTGCTTAAAAAAAACTGGAAATATAAAAAATAATTATAGTAATTTTCAATATAGGAATTTAAAAATTCGTCATTTTTTAGCCTAACTATTTATCATATAGCAAATAGGTGGAAACTTGCAAAAAATATCCTAGATTCCTTCAACCTTTTACTTTGCAATTACGTATAAACATAAGAAAAAAATAACTTTAGATAGTCAGGAAAAATTATTTTTTTTTATGGGACACCGGTGTTCCAATCGTCCTTAAAGGGTTAAACCCATGAGTTACACAAAAATCAGAAAACTCATGAAAAGGACATTTATTTTAATGAAATGGCAATTCTAATGTTCTGCCATCCTGAAATTCCACAAAACTACACAAAAATGCACTTATTGTAGCAAATGTTTACACACTGTTGTTCGAAATTCCAAATGTCAGAACAATCAGCGCTAAAGCGGCGAGTATATGAGCTTGCAGTTTAGGGGAATGTAGGCATGGTTCGCACAGAGTGAACATTCAAACGATGCGAATTTTCTCTTTGTTTGCAAGGAGCTGACTTACCATTTCTCATCTCGTCTCATGAGATTAATAATTATCTATCTCATGGCTAAGATATGACGAACTATCTCTTTGGTAGACCTTCGAATAGGTTTGGCTTAGCTTTGGAGTGGCTTTTTCATTTTTGGATGTTTTTTAATGGTGGTCTAGGAGAACATTTCTTCTAAACATACCTATGACTTAATAAGATCGCCATCTTGAATTTTTGAAGTTAAAGTTTAACCACTCCAAGTACCTATTTCCTACCGATTTGGTTAAATGTGGATTTTTTGGAAAGGTCTTGAAATCCGTATTTGTGAAATTTTGTATTTGAAATTTTTATTTGTCCGTTTGTTACTCACGCCAGAACACTCTAAAATGATCATTATACTTTATCATTTTTCGATTTTGAAATGCTTTTATGATTTTTTAATCAATTTAGTCGCTAATAGACCAGTAAGCACAAAAGACCCATGTGGAGAGCTCTATCTTGTGAATCTTGTGACTTCGAGCATTCCGCAAAGCTGGGATACTTTGCCATGTATTTTTTAACAAGAATGAAAATTATAATTCATAGGTGTTTTCAAGTAAACCTCTGTAATGTTATGGGCTATAGAAGTTCTTATCGATTTTCCAAGGTTTGGTGTTAGAAATTTCATAGATTTTGTTTATCCGTCTCATTTTAATTGTTATATTTCGGTCAGTGTAAAGAGTTTCGTCTTTAAAGGGCTAAAGTAAAAATTATATTCTTCGAATCGTATAAGCACTTATTAATCATTTGAAAACTTATTGGATTTTTCCTGTTTTCTAATAAAACACAAGTGATTAAAGTTTGATCTTCAATGTAACTTAACCTATAAAAAGAAGTGTTCAAATTCCATGTCTCCAAATGGTACTGAAAGAATGCCAATAGGTCGTGACAATAGGTCATTCTTAAAGTGTCAATAGCTTTTCCATTCACCCTAATTCTAATTGGAGAACATGTTCACATTCTTGCGTGAGTTAGTGTGCTTATATTTTCATCCTGTTTTAAGAGTGCATGTAGAAATTTGAAGGCTTTAAAAGTCGGCAGTCTTTATAGGAATTTTTAGTTCACAGACATATTGCGAGGCATCGAGAAAGAAGAGTCTGATGAATAAACATTCCACAAGACCATATATAGTTGAGATTTATGTACTTCCCAATTGCAATGGATGCTTACGTATGTGCAAGTATTTTAAGATGTCTCCCTATATAACATTGCTGCGTACTGATGTGTTTAATTTAATTACAATTCTCAACGTGAGTATGTCAATGTGGCAAATTTAATTACTACCAACAGAGAGAACAGGTAACATTGTAAGTTTTATATGCATTTCATTTCAGTACCTATCCCCTAACTCCTTCCGCCTCTCGATCGTAAACGCAAAATTTTCACTCTCTTACTTCAATGTTAAACATTATGATGTTGCTGGAGGAACATGAACAACCATTTCCTTCCTCGATAACTTTTGAAAGTCCCTTCTGTTCTTTAAAGTTTAAGAGCTATTGATTGAAAATGTAATTAATGAAAAGTCGATTAGGATGATGGAAATTCTCATGTGGAGATAGGAAATTTACATTTTTTCCATTCTACGCATTTTAATGGTAAAATTTTCTTTTTTTACGGATAAGAAGGAATCTTCTCTAATCCTTCTAAATCCTCTGAAATTTCCATGATGCCGTATCCATTGTTTTTGCCTTTGTCCTATTCCAATTCCTCCCAAAAGTCAATATTAACTCAGGCTACGTTTATTATTTCAAATTTTCTAATTATTCCACAACTTCTTCCGCCTTTTGTTGAACTTTTTGACCACTAAATCAACCCCTTGGTTTACCATATAAGAAACCTTTTGTGAACTCCTAAGAAGAGTCACACTGGGCTTTTTCCTTAATTTCCTCTGACACCGCCAAGCAATTCTTTTTCATCCCAGGAAAAGAGATACAAATCTCATAAATCTCTCACTCTTCCCTGATTCTGAGTCCCATAAACAAAATATTCCACATTGCATTGCATTTGGAGGTGAATGAATGAGGGGGAGGGCAGGAAGATTAAGAACTAGTGTGTAGGTGTGTTTATAGAGAGCCGCCAACAAGACACCAAATGCATGTAATTTTGTTGTTTCATCTCCTAGATGGTTGATTTAAACAAACATTCCGTCCTCTGGGGATTTATTCCCGTGGCTTCTCGTGACGACAGTCACCACATGAAAAATTATCCAACGTGACTTCTTGCCTTCTGGAATTTTCATTTCTTCACTTTTTTCAATTGTTAAACTGCTGGAAATTCTCCTGGGAAGGTACTGTTTCAGCAGAATTAAAATTAATTGAAATGACAATTTATAAAAGCACTTTAAACTTGAAACGAGCAGAAAAATGCGTAATATAAACGGTCAAATAAGGCTTCTGCAGACATATTGAACTTATATAGCCTATTCGACTATGCTTAATCGATTTTGGGAACGTTTTGGAAATATGTATTTAAATATTAAAACTCTTCCTAGATAGTTAAGAGTAGAGCCGAGTTACATTCCTTTGAGGCTTCTAAAACTTTTTAGGAAATTAGTTTTTTTTTTAAATATTCATATAATGGGGAAGTGGAGCAACTTTGGGGCAATGTCAAATTGGCAACTTTGGGGCCTATTTTGAAATAGGGCATTTCAAGTGATAAGGGTCAGTTTCATTTAAAAATAGGATAAAAAGCCTTATTTCAAAAGTACTCCATTTCAAAGGTGTCCCTTTTTCCTCTATTTCGAAAATTAACGGATTTAATTCATTAAGATTTTAAACAAATTTTAGCAGAGTAGATAGACTGTGCTGAAAGCCAAAACTGGCGAATTATCTGGATGATTAACCCTTTAACGATGAGATAGTTTTCGCTGACAGAAAATCAGCAATGAAAATAAAACCGATGAACAAAACTTGTAAAACGTCTTACATCTAGCCTTCGAAAAAATCACCAATCTGATTTGGTGCATTTTTTGTCTCTATGAATGATAGGGACAAAAATAGCCCAAAAATGTAAGAAATTTTTCTGACACTACTAATGACAGATAATTTTCACAAATGAAAAAATATCATGTTTAAATATTGTAGTTTCTTTTTCTAAAACGATTTTGCTTTAAAAAAATTGAAAGTATAAAAAATAAATAAAATCAATTTTTAATATGAGAATTTAAAAATTCGTCATTTTTTTTTTTCATTCATTTTCAACCGCTTATCCCTATTGGGGTCGCGGGCCCATGACATCCAAATTAGAAGCCCACGCTTGTCGATCCTCCGCCACTTCAGGAAGATGTTCGGGTTCGATCCCGAGGTGTTCCAAGGCAAGATTCTGAATTTGATTCATCCACCTTGTCCTAGGTCTGCCTCGAGGCCGAGGTCTCCTCACAATGGCTTGCATAGCTTTTCTGGGGAATCTTTCTTCATTCATGCGTTGAACATGTCCATACCATCGAAGTTGTGATCTCTCAACCCGAAGAAGCAGCTCCTCGACTCTTAGTTCCTCACGAACGGCCACATTCCTCACTCGATCTCTACGAGTGATTCCCTTAACCGCTCGAAGGTACCTCATCTCGGCAGCTTGTACTCGCGATCTTACCCTTTCGGTCATTACCCAAATCTCATGACCATAGGTGAGAATAGGAATGAACACAGCTTTGAAAACCGATAATTTAGCCGATCGACTAAGCTCGACCTTCCTCAGCACGCTTCTGCCAAGCTCCCTCATTACTGCAGAAGCCTGACCGATTCGCGACGAGAGTTCTGCCTCCATCCTACCATCACTCGTGAATAACACCCCGAGATACTTGAACTTCTCCACCTGTGTCAATGAGTCTCCACTAACATGTAGAGTGCATTCCACAGATTGTCGGGAAATCACCATTACCTCCGACTTACCCACGTTCACCTTCATACCTGTTTCGGCACAAACATTTACAAATCGGTCAAGTGTGCGCTGAAGCTCTTCTTCGGAAGATCCAAAAAGAACCAAATCATCTGCATAGAGGAGATGGCTCACCCTGAAATCCCCAATACGAATCGCATTCCGCCCCCGACTGCGTTCCATAATCTTGTCCCTGTATATTATGAACAACAATGGTGATAGAACACACCCTTGACGCAGTCCAACACCCACTTGAAAACCTTCCGATTTGGATCCGTTTACACGAACACAGCTACTACAGTCTCTGTACAATGACTGAATGGCTCCTACCAATTCTTCATCCAGTCCGTACTCGTGCAGTACATCCCAAAGTTGTTCTCTCGGTACTCGGTCATATGCTTTTTCCAAATCTATGAAACAAGCATAGAGTGGAATTGCATACTCCCAAGCCTTTTCGACAATCATCCTCAGGGTAAAAAGCTGGTTCGTGGTGCTTCTACCAGGTCTGAAACCGCATTGTTCCTCACCCAGTCTGGGTTCGACTATTTCTCGGCATCTTCTCTCAAGGATTTTGGCATACACTTTGCCGGGCAAACTCAGAAGGGAAATTCCCCTATAATTGGAGCAATCTTTCTTGTTTCCCTTCTTGAATATGGGTACAATGACCCCAACTTGCCAGTCCTTTGGTGCTCTCCCACTTTGCCAAGCCACCTTAATGACACGCGTGAGCCAATTAACACCCACTATACCCATGAGTTTTAGCATTTCGGGACGTATTTCGTCAATTCCTGCAGCTTTTCCATCCTTCAATTTACTAATCGCATACAGGACTTCTCTCTGAAGGACTACTTTCCTCCCTGCCTTTACTCGTGGGTAAGTCATCATCAGTGCCTTGCCGAGGATTGAGCAATTCTGAGAAGTACTCTTTCCAGCGATTTAAAACCTCTTCCTCTTTGGTCAGAAGATTCCCTTCCTTGGATGTTACTCCTTGGATGGAATTGCTCTTCTTCCCTCGGAGTCTTCGGACTGTTTGCCAGAAAGTTTTGTTTGCCGTCCTATAGTCAAGCTCCAGCTTTTCACCGAACTTTTTCCACGCCTCCTCTCTAGCGGCTTTAACTGCGAGCTTTGTAGCCTTTCGCGCCTCAACATAACGATCACGAGAATCAGAATCCTTACGTTGTATGTACAACTTGTAAGCCTTCTTTTTCTCTCCAACGGCTTCTTTTACTCCCGGTGTTCCCCACCAAGATGACCGTTTCACGTTGTTCGTCACATTAATGCGCTTAACGCCACAAGCTTCTGTAGCCGAGGCCAAAATGGCTGTTTGGAAGCAGGCCCATTCAGCCTCTATGTCAGAAGGAGACTGTGGGATTTGTTAAAACCTTTCCAGTATGCCCTTCACAAATTTTTCCTCAACGTCTTTCTTCTTGAGACTCTCCCACCTAATGCATTTAAGCACTTTGCTCTTACCCTTAGGTAGAGCGGGAGGATCTTCGTTGAGGTTAATTTTTGCAAAGAGCAGGTGGTGATCAGTTGACAGTTCAGCACTGTTAAAAACTCGAACGTCTTGGACAATTCTTCTATCAACACCGGGAACCAGGACAAAGTCAATTATTGACTTAAGTCCTCGTTTTATGTCTTCCCAGGTGTATTTATGAATCTCCTTGTGCTGGAAAAAGGTATTCATGATCGAATAACCTTTGATTGCGCAGAAATCCAGCAACATTTTACCGTTCGCGTTCTCACTCTTATCCCCGTTCTTCCCAATCACACCCCTCCATGTCTCAGAGTCAACACCAACATGGGCATTGAAATCCCCAAACAACACAACTGAATCCGCTTCAGAAGATGCCTTATTCAGGACTTCCTCCACTTCATCTAGGAAAGCTGGGTACTCTGATGATGCGTTCGGTGCGTACACCTGCAACACCGCCAGGGAAGATCTCTCAAGTTTGATCTTGATACCCATCACTCTCCCACTGTGTGTCCAGACATCACAAACCCTGTCTGACAGCCGAGGGCTTGTGAGTATCCCCACACCCGCCTGTGCAGACATTTCCGGTGCCACTCCGGACAGAAAAAGTTGCCACCCTTCCTCAAGATCCACAGTTCCACTACCTCTTTGCTTAGTAGACGAAACACCAATTATATCTAATTGGAATCTTTTTGCTTCGCTCTTAAGCTCCTGGTGCTTCCCTGTGAGTGAAAAGATATTCCATGTAGCCATTCTGAAGTGCCGTTGTCGTCGTGGTAGGCTTGTCAAACCTGATGTCACTCCAGAGCCTCTTCCGTTACTCTGGTGCCCTCCGACCCCGGGACCAGCGGTTGAAGCAACAGCTTGTCCATTGTCTCGCGTAGGTCGTTTCCGGTGCAATCCGTCCGACATCCGAGGCTCTTTGTTGTGTTTTTTTGCTGACAGGTTACTGTGACAACAGGGTGCAAACCTGATGCACAGGCCTCCTTACACGGGATTCGTCATTTTTTAGCTTAAAAATTCACAGTAGAACCTCGCTATAGGCCATTATTGGATTCCAGATTTGACACTTGGATCGCACTATAGTCCACGTCATTTTTTAAAATTATCAACGAATTTTAGTATTGAAATTGCTCTACGGCTTTCGCTGTCTTTGCGATTGTGGTAAGGTAAAGTACCCTTTATTCGACCGGTTCCTCTATTCGACCGGTAGATTTATTTATTCAATTTAATTATATTTGCTATAATATTTTGTGTATGATCTAACATTAATAGGTCAATTATTCTTTAAATAATACGAATCAATGACAAATTCATAGAAATTGATGAAATTCACCACCAAATATTCAAAAATTGACCCACCGGTCGAATAGAGGAACCCGGTCGAGTAAGGGTACTTTACCTTACTTGCCCTCGTTCTATTCATTATGGATCACAATTATCATAACTACTCAATAAAGTTTGCCAAAAATATTAAAATAATTATGACAACATTGCATGTCGCGTACTAAAAAAATATAACTTAAAATCAGTGTTTTGAAATCAACGGTCGATAAATTGTGGACTATAGAGCGATGGCCTGTAGCGGGGTTCTACTATATTATATTACAAATAGCTGGAGACTTGGAAAAAATATTCTGAATAACAACAAATATAAAAAGAAATAACTTTAAGGTAGTCAGGAAAAATTATTTTCTTTATGGAACACCGGTGTTCCAATCGTCCTTAAAGGGTTAGCCATCTAAAGCCTACCAAATGTCAAAACACGCTGCAAAAAATAATCTTTGACAATTCTCATTATATGAGAATGAATACCCCCACATTATTGCCTTGAAGTGAGAAGTAACCTTTACGTCATAATATGGTAATACTTACAAAAAAATACCATGTGGTATGGGAAGCTTGTGCGGCTTCGTGCGGAAAGTGATGTCCAAGATTTAACATTTTTCACTGGAAGTCACATATGCCGAATAGATTATATTTATCAATATGTTAAAAAATCTCTTACTTATTAGGTTAGTGATGCCACCCTATAAAATTTCTGAAAATACTTAGATTTTTCTCTAGAGGAAAATTAAAATTTAGTGGCGATTTAGTGGCACTGGACACAAAAATGTGCACATAACTGTTTATATGGAACTTTAATATGCAGTACAACTCCAATAGAGTAAACACATTTGATTCTTATATACCTACAATATTTTAAGTTATTAATTGTTGTAGTTACTATTTCACTGGTTAAAAATTGTCTCAGGTTCTTATTTAACAAAAGTTGTTTGAAAGTTTAACATTAAACCTGGAATTTTACATAATTTTTCACAGTGTTTAATATTTTTAGGTGTTGACTGTATCGGAGTCCTACTGTACTTGCTTTCGCCATTTGTAGGAAGAATCATGCGTTTTAAAGTCACTTTGCTATTTTTCTCAAAGATATTTTACGCATCAAAATTGTAATTACTGGACCATTTTTTCTTTTTTCTTTTTAAGCCTAAAAAGAGAGGCCTAGGCTATCAATTTTATCAGGAAATGTGAGGTGTTAAACTAGCTACTGGAATAGACCAGGGGTTAATTTTTTTTGTTAGATAATTTTATCGTTAAGTCGATTTAATCAACATTGAAATTTAGTGAGGGAAATTTCTTTAATCATAATTAGGCCATACAGCATCAAATGCCCTGCTTAGCCATTTGAGAATTAATCATATTTTAATTTGAGCTACTGAAAATACCCCAAAATCTGAGTCATGCAAATAATAAATATCTAAATAATCTGTTTAGCAAAACACTTTACATATTCGTATTAAATTAATAAGACAAGAGGATTAGTCTTGATTAATAGAGATGCTATAGAACAACTATTTTAAGTGCAAGAACTATTCGAGCAAACATTTCCGGGAATCTCAAGAGTTATTCAAACAAAATAGCCCAGGATGTTTCTAAATTAGCCCACACTTGTTCTAGATTATTTTGACACATGCTTAAACGTAATAAAAGAGTCCTAATGAATGAGGTGCAAATGATTTTGGTGCACTATATCAATCACTAACAAGACGGTTTTTTTCATATGAGCAATATCGGGGATATAAATCTTTTGAAATAAGAGATTCTTGATAATTGAATCACGCGAAAAGGGGGAGATACGAAAGAAATCCGTGGTTTTTTTGTGTTTTATATTATTTTCTTTGTATATTGGTAATATGGAAAAGGTAGAAGAATACCAGGTTGCAATTTGGAATGCTCATTCAGAAACCGCACCCATTTGACCAACAAGCCTTCGATGGATCAGACCAAATCCTCCGGATAGTGGGGAGTAGTGAATTAATTGAAAACGGCGGATTTTAGTGATCAACACCGGAATGATAGAGGGAAGAATAATAATTAAATGTTTTTGATTAAACAAAGGCAGAGGGGTTGGTACATGTTTGTTGTACATTTCAGATTCCACTCTTTATGACGATTGTTTCGTACCATTCTTTGATCTCTCACTCAGACTAACAAATTTGATTAAATTTCACTCAAAAACACAACCAAAACACATAAAATGTGCCCTCGATATTGTACAAAATACGATATTGTACTCTAAAGTCTCTAAAGTATTCTGATTAATTTGCGAAATGGAGAATAGCGGTAAATATTCCATGAATGTTTTTGACTAGAAAAAAAAACATCGTGCAAAATTATTGCACTAAATAAATAATCAATTAAATGCTAATTAGCATATTTTGCCTGTGATGAAACAATAAATTTTGTTTATATTGCAATTTCAAAAAGACTTCAACAGCGAGATGAATATAATTACCAGGGGGCTAATGGTTCTAGCTTAGAGCTTACGTAGAGTAATGTTGATTTTTGTATTCCTCTGTGTACTATTTATTCCCAATATGAGCTTTTACAATTAAATATCACAAAGAAAACTAAAAAAAAAACAGGATGCAGATGAAAACGTTACTTTACGTGGATAAAACCGTTTTGATTTCAGGTACGACTAAATAACGAAAGACTTATGGCCTAGACACACTTCCGACTTAAGCCGAAACAAGACTTAGTGGAAAATTATGGAAATGTAGTTTAATCATTATTTCGAACATAATTACGCTAGGCCGTCATGTTAATTTGTAACTTGAGAATTTTATTTACTCTGAAAAAGTAACACAATGTATTGCTCGGGACATGAAATGCTAGTGTGACTTTTTGGCTTCGTCATGTCATCTGAGGTCTTTAAAAGCTTTAACTTACATATTTATTATGTTTGTTATTAAAGCATAGTAAAATTTTAGTTATTTTGCAGATGTAGCATAAAAAACGTTTAATCGATGTCGGCTTGTCTAGGCATGAAAAATATATTACATGCATATTTTAAGAAATTCATAAAGTTTTTTAGTGACATAGTACCGTTTAAATTTGTGTTAATTTCAAACCGGTCAATTTGACCGGGTCTTGGTAGGTTTAGTGTTAAAAGTATTATCCATGCTCTTAAATAAGGGTTTTGTCCAAGTACGTCAGATAAATCTCTATTTAGTACTTACTAAGTCATTAATTAAGGAATGTTTTGGGCGATAGTTATGAGATCTGGATGCAAAATGTGGAAAGGGAACAAAGAATGCGATGGAAACATGATAACCATTAGATGGAAAGAAATGTATTCTAATAGATAGAAAAATATGAAAACTATTTAATTAAGAACTTTTACAAAGGCCTTAATTAAGTACTTAGATTTTCTCTGGTAACCGTTGAAATTTTTGCTAGGATGTTCAATGAAATGTTGACATTCAGTTGGCATCAGATCGATGTCCAAGAAGGAGCACCCGCGACAAGTTCCAATTTTCACTGTAAATAGGGGAAAGGCTCATAATTTTGGACAGTTTCTAAATTTGGACACTTTGAGGGTAAAATTGGACACTAAAAATAAATTGACTGCAATTACGGATTTTTATTCCAATATTTGATGAATAATGAATTATACCTAAATATTTGTTCTTTTTGGAAGATTTTGATGCAAATTCAGTGTGAGAAATTGCTTACGAGAAATATGACAGATCTTCGTGTTTACTTCAGTCTTATTTAGCTGTTGTGAAGTACTAACAATGTTTCTTCGCTTTTTTGAGTGATATTATTGAATATTCATTGAATATTGTGTTGATTTCACATTAATGGTGATTTGTACATTTGACCTGAAGTGAGGTTTGCCTTGTGAATTACGTTTTCCGTATGAAAAATGGAAAATTTTCTAAGAGATCTACTAGTGAGGTGATACTCCTTATTTTGAACAGATGTTTTTTCTCGAAATTTCGTGAAGTTTTAGCTTTCGTGATGACTAGGTTGTATAAATGCCTGGAGAAACAAAGGAGCGTCATCTCTACGAACGAGATGTAGTGAGAAAAGCCTTAAAAGGTTCCCGGAATTCTGCATATTTTTGGTGAGTCCATCAGCAAAATGCTAACCGGTTAGCAGTTCTCGAACAAAAAGTGGTAACCAAATATATAGAAATGGCACTGCCTCGCGAGTGTCGCTTTGACGTTAGCAGAATTCAGCTGAAAATACATGTTTTCAGCTGATTTGAAATCAGTTAACATTTGGTGCTCGTTGGGAAATATAGTTTACAACCCCTTAACTGTTCCTTTTCAGTTTGTTTTTTTTTCGTTCTCGATAGCACTACGTAAATAGAGTGAAACTATCTCTGAAGTAAAAAAAAACACTAAGTTCTGCTCTACTATTTGATCTCGAAAAAAGGCAAGGAGAAAAATGTAAGCATTTTGCCATCATTCTCAACCACAGTCAAGTGGAAATTTCGCGCAAAAAAGGGTAAACTATTCATAATTAAACATTTTCCGTGAAATACTGCTGTTAATTGAAAACTTTGCACATTTCGTGTGTTATTTGTTTCTTTTTGCATGCAAGAGGAAACTCAAAACACTTTGTTTTTCAAGTGGCCGACATGAAGGCTATTAGTGGTTGCTCTAATTTGTGTGGGCAGGCACTGTCAGATCATTAGAATATTACTGCGAATGAAGAAGTGGTCAGGAATTGATGGGCAGAAGGCGCGAAGAATACTTCTCTCGCAACAATTCTTCATCCATCTCTCTGGAGATATCTCTATGGGGCAAAAAGGTGCGGGAATTTAGCACGGTAATACGAGGGCAGAAAAAGGGAAACAAAATTGTGCATAATAGAGGAACAACAATAAATGGATGTGTACACAGGGGATTTCACCATTTGACGTTGATTCATTTTCATTTTATGAAGATGTTTCCACATTTAATTTGCATCATTATTCATTCGTAAATCTGAATTTGCTCATTTTTTATTGTTTGCACTTTGTTTTGGAGTCGCGTGAACTGAAGATGTTCTATGGCCATTACCTGCAACTGTACGACATCATTATTCACTTGTGGCTGCTCTTCTTCTATCTGTTTGATCCCCATTTCCTGACACCCCAAAAAGTATATCACAGTCCTGTAAATAATTTCTTTTTGTACTTTTCTATTGCTCCTCGGCTTTTTGCTTTTCCACCTTTTCCCTTCCATTTCCAAACTCTGAAAAAAATGCTATGTTATACCTCTGACCTGGGCGCAATAGAAGAAATTTCCATGTCTAGGGTGTTTGTGGTACAAGAGCACTTGGTAATTTACCTTCTATTTTTGTAATTTAGAATCATGTTTCCTTGGGAATCCTTCAATTCGTCGCAGACGAAACACTTACCACAGAGAAATTATGGAGAAAGTACTTTATTTTCTTGTCAAACATAATTTGCTGTATTAAATTATGAAATAAGGCAACATTTACGATAAAAGCACACCTTCATAGCCATATTAATTTACTATATTTGCACTTTATGATGTACTAAAAGCATACTTCATAAGCGTTTTCTTACCAAATTGCAAGTTCAGGGTGAAGAAAACGTAAATTTTACGTTATTGCAATTACTTTAAGTATTTTAAATCGCATTTTAATTGTGTGAAATATAAAATTGTTCTTAAGTTTCATTTTAGAAAATGCTTTGAAAGGAAGGTATGAAAGAAAAGACTTATCAACTTGTTAAAAGCAAGGGGTCATTCATAACCAATTAGAATAGCTTGAGTTCCAGTTGGTTCCTTGAACAAATATATGAGTTTCCTGAATATTGTAAGGGTTCTCCGCGATTTCCTGAAAAATGTATAAGTTTTCTCGAAGAAATATACGGGTTCCCCGTTAATTCCCTGAAAATCGTAATGGTTCCCTGGTTTTCCTGAAAGTTCCCTGAAAATACACGAGTTCCCGAGCAATATATGAGTTCCCCGAAAAAATATATGGGTTCTCGGATAGATCCCTGAAAATTGTATAGGTCCCATGGGTTCTCTGAGAGTTCCCTTGTATGGGTTTCAGGAGAGCTCCTGAAAAATGGATGCGTTTCCCGGGTTCCCGGAAAGTTCTCTAAAAAATGTATAGGTTCTCCGGATTTCCCGAAAGCTCTTTGGAAAATGAATGTGCTTCCCGTGTTGCCCGTGAGTTCTCTGGCCATATTGGTCCAAGTTTCCCGAAATTAGTTACTCTTTGGTTAAAAGTGCTTAAAGGTGCTGTCGGTATAATCAGATCGACCACTAATTGGATTTTATTAAAAAATATCAAAAATATGTTTTTCTGTAAAAATTATCAAAAAGACTTGTTACATTTGGAATTCACATATTTTTAATCACATTTTAATGAAATTCGGTTGGACACACTAGAAACCTTTTTTAAAAATAATAATAAAGTAAGGTTTTTCTTATTTTTTTCGAAATTTTGGATTATCATTCTGTAATTAAAAAAGGATCACAAAATGTCAAGGTTTTTTAGTTCAGACATGGCAAGATAGCTTTATTTTTGTATAGAGATCGGAAATTAATCGTAGAAAACACACTTAATCACTATTTGTTTTTGAATTAGTTTTTATGGTAAGTTTTATGTTATTATTACAAAAAGAGTTATATCTCATTTTCTAAACTCTTCTGAAAATATTTTATTCACCTTTCAATAGACTGTTGTTCAAGCATTTTTCTGTTAGTTTGTTACTTGGGTATTGCGAATTTTACCTACGATTGTCTTTAACCTTTTCACCACTTATCTTTTCTTTACTTCCTTTTATTTCAAACTTTGAGTACGTAAATAAGTCTATACACTTGCGTCATGTTTTCAGAAAGCAATTGGAATGATTTGATAAACAATCAAAGAGAGAAGATTAAGATTAATTAACACTCCCACACTATGAAGCCAGGCAAAATAAAATGATCATTAATTTACACAATGTTTAATTGAAAATCTCTGAAAGAGGCTTTTTATGCGGATGAGAAGAAGTCGGGACAGAAAACGATCTGATCAATTTGCGGTCATTCCGGTCACGAAGATATTTATTTATCCATCAAATTTCCGCCAAAAGAGATATGATTTTTACCACATATTCAATGTAATTGCATGAGATTTTTTTTTCGAGGGCTTGGGGGTGGATTTTTCCCATTTCCGGGAAATCATTGGGAAATAATCCAGGAGGAAAAAGTCATGAGTAGCAAAGTATATACATGAGAGTAATCATTTCATGATATTTTCAAGCTATATTTAGCTTACTTTATGGTTGTGAATTTAATTTACAAATTTAGGTATCATCTCAAGTGCCTCCCGTTTGATCTCTACTAGTATGAACAGCAATGTCTCCCGTGGGATAAATTATGATGCGGATTGCAGTCTGAGTGGTAGATGATTTCATTCATTCAAAAGTTTGGGATTAGTATTCGGCATAAATCTTCTCTGAGACTGTTTTGAATCAGAGGAAGAGGAACTTGCGGAAAAGAGAAAATTGCACAAAATCTTTTAGTTATTGTTTCAGACAGTCTCGAATTTGGTAGTAAAAGTTTGTGAAATAGTCTCACATTGAGAAATTTTTATTCCTTTTATTGCACATAAGTGTGCACTGAGAAAAATTAAGATGTTCGGATCAAATTTTAGAACACACTTGTTCTAAAAAGCACGACAGAAAAATAAAATAACTAAATAAATATATAAGATTCACATTCATTGTTGAGTTGATAAGCGTTTTCGTTTAAATTTACGAAATCCATGAAAATTTAAAATAATAATGTCGTTAGAAATTTTATTATATCTCATGAATTATTCATTATTGATTGGATTACATATTAATACAACTTCATGTGTAACGACTACGATCATAGGAAACATAATTTTCCTACAATTTGAATAACGAACAGCGTTACACCGTAAGGAAATATCATATTAATATTCAAAGTTTAGTACAGACCTATTAACCTTAAAATCTATTTTATGGTGTAAGTTATGGACAAAAAACTTACAATAATATAAGACGATGATAGTAATTGTACTAATTACACAAAAGAATTGAATGTTTCCGAACGAAAGTTTTATTTATCAGTATTGTATAACAATCGGCATATTAATTTAAGAAATGTTGTGAAAAGTTTTGCAGTTTGTTTTTATTAATTTCAATATTGATATACGTTGTTTTGTTACATGCATAGAGGTATGTTTTGCTAATTTTTTGACACAAATTTCTGAAGTAAGTAAGTTAACTGATTTAGAACCATAAATTCTAGTATTTCACTGGCTGTGGAAATCAGAGGATGAATAAGTGGGGTTAACAGGAAGTGCACTCTTAGAAAAGTTTAGACGTGATTACTAATGAAAATTAGTTGTTCGGGCGATTATTATCAAATCTATTTAAAATGGTTCTTATATTCTTAAAACATTATACTCATAATAAATTTATTAGTAGTGAGAATATAAGACAATATTTACGTGGATAAGTTGCGGCAATTATTTCATAATGCTTTCATACAATTATATTTGCTTGTGTTAATTAAATGAAATCATTATCCCAACTAATATTGGTCACTAATTCCTTTTAGTTCTCACAACCAATGTATATAGATGGGCCTATATTTTCATAAAGTTATGACTACTTTTCCAATAGTAAAGAGTGATTTTTATTTTAGTAATGCGTTGAAGCTCTTACGAATTTTAAGCAACCAATAAGAAATATGCATCACAATGAATGCTATATAGTAACCACAACTAATATGATATAGTTATTACAGCCAATAAGATGGGTATCAACCCCATTTTTTTAGTAATTGGAACTAATATGTTACAGTACCCATTACTATTTTGATTTAGTTGTGATAACTAAATGAAAAGGTTACTTTAACTAACTGTGGTCAACTATTTCATTTAGTTACTCAAACTAAATATATAGTTGGGTCTATATTTACTATATTTTATAGTTCTAATAACTGCATATGAGCTTGTACGAACTAATTTTTTCTAAGAGTGTGGGGCATCTTTGAAATGGGGTACCTTTTAAATTTGGCTGTTTTCTTCTATTTTTAAATAGAACTGAATCTTATCGTGATAAAATTTAGCTCCATAAACTAATTGTGAAGTTAAATTACATCATGATAAGCCTCAATTCTTTTCAAAATAGGTGGAAAAAGCTCATTTTCAAAGGTACCTCAATTCAAAGGTGCCCCACTTCCCCCTGGCAAGCAAGTCATAAGTGAAAGATCGGCAGATCGATGCCGACTTTTCTAGATCGTACTAGAACAATCTAGGATCGTTCGCAGCTAAAGTGAATCGTGACTGGCACACTTCAAGGTCTCTACTTAGACTTTTGATTCGAAAGAGTAAAAGTATTAAGTAGGGAAGACTGGGGCACCGAACACTAATTTTGATTTCCAAATTACTTAGATTTTCTCGACCATTTCTTCAGTGGATAAGTATCCTTATAGTGCCTATAAATTTCTATAAGTCTTGTCATTTGAAGTCTAATATCTGATTAAAACATCGCAATGTTCGGCGCTGTCCGTGTTTGGTGGTGCCCCAGTTCCCACTACATGTTTACGGATGTTTGGAAATGCCTTACAATTCTTAATTTTCGACTAATTTCGCTAGCGAAAAAGGCCATAACTGTGTACAGTGTCAGTGTTGGATAAAAGTTGAATTTATAATAATCGTATTTTTTTTTAAAGTATCCCTAAAGAATCAATCTTAATCTTAATAAAAACAATCTTAATAAAAAGTGGTTACATTCTAAATAAATAAAGATACATATTTTGTAATGAGTTGTTTAACGTGTTCAGTTCATTGTTAGTACATTAATGTTCTAAAAAATCTTTTTAAACCACTTTTTAACTCATTATATACTGAAAATTGTTACATTACGCTTCAACTCAAAAGTGGAAATCTTTAATTTTGACATAAAATATTAACATGAAGATTTGAGGAAAAACCCGATGCACTAAGGAAATACATAGGTTCAAATTTTTAGTACAGAAAAAGTCAGCATTTTATCTCAGTGTTTTAGCTGAGATTTTTTTTATTCAGTGTTAAAGGTTTCATACTGAATTGAACTAGAGTTAAAATGTGGAAATCGTGAATTTGAAGGCTGATATTGAATTGAAAATCGGAAGGCGGCTGCTGGAAGTGCCTTCTGGGGCCCACCGTGTAAATGTGCAAATTGCAAAGAATGCAGAAATCGTTTCGCAACATTATCAATGATTGATGGTTTAATTTGGGTTTGGTGTGGAGTGTACGGAAGGACGAGGGTTGAAATTGGTCAAATATGCTTCGAGTTCGTTCTTCTATATGGGTTATATGCAAGAAATGTCAGAAAAGGGAGTTTATTGTCGAGGGTGTCATCTGCACATGATGGGACTTTGCATATGCAGTAGTGTTCTGAATTTTTGCAAATATGCAAGAAGGAGAGTATTGCAACTCCTTCTATAGGATACTATATTCTCTTTTAGTTTGTCAAAATTACTCTATTTGACACTTTATTCCTCTTCCAGAAAAGAGGCAGAAAATTGGCTTCTGTATTGGCAAAAATTTGGCCAAGATTGTGACAAATTGGTCACAAATGCCATTGAGGGTGTCTGGTTCAACAATAGGACCCACAATTGCCATCAACAGATGCTCCTGCATGGACAAAAAAGAACAGGCAGGAGAAGAAATCGTTTTGGACTGGCAAATTGGTCAACAAATTAACAAGCTCGCAAGTGCAGGCCAATATAAATAATTTGGTGTAATTTTAGAAAATTGCTCAAACTCTTTATTTGTGCTCACATGTTTGGCTTTGAGAGGCCTCTTTCTCCCGCACAAATGCACCTCCCATTTAGGATAGAATTACAGTGTACCAAAGCCTTTTTACAGCACAGTGCCTTCAGTCAACATCCATGGGCTCTTTCTCATTTGCTGTCGGATTTCAATTGAAAAGTACACGATATGGCGCGAAAAAAAGCTACCTCATTAATTTGTGACTTCTTGCGCCACACGCGTGAAGTCTTGTTATGCTAATTGTAAGTACTCTCGAAAAATTTTAATTTACAGTGAATAAACACAAGAGTTAAATTGGGAGTTTGGTGAAGGAGGAAAGAAAACTAGTGATAAGTTTATTTTAGTTTATGGCAGTTGTGATTCTTGTATTTGAAATCGATTTGGGCTTAGATTTGGATGCCAAATGAAATAGCAGTTATGGTTTCAAAATTATACTTGATAGATCTTGAAGTATATTATCCACGTTTGTAAAAAGAGAATAAAAAAATATTTACTTTGTTGCAAAAAGAATTATTGTCATGCTAACCTAACATTTAAAAAAGAAAACTATATAATATTTTTTTTATTTATCTCGGCACTTATAATAAAGATTTAAAATGTAACTTATTTATGATTCACTCCGAATTATACAGTCTAATATTACATAAAATTAATATTACAAATATTTTAAAGCATATATTTCTGTAACTGTACAACGATAATCGAGAATATTTCGAGTCTTTACCTCCCAAGGGGTCCTTTCTTGGTAGAATTTTGGAAATCCGAAGATTCGACTTTTTTGACATCACGCTGTTTCTCTGTCTGTGCGTAATAATGGTTTTTTTCAAGGTCAACGATTAAAAAGGCTCTGAAGGGCGTATTTCTCATCTAAATGGTACCTTGTTTAGGTCCGTTGAAAAGGCCTTGGAATTCCGGACAAGCCTGAAAAGATACCCATCGGTTGTGATCGGTTAAAACCGGTTATAATGCTCAGTTATGAACGGTTATAGTTACTAAGTTTTATCCAAAATTCAATTATACTACTCCTGAGGTATTTTGGGAAATGTTTTGAGTGATTCAATCTGTTCAATAAATCAGTAGTGAACCGGTAATCAGTAAATTATGCGAATTTTTGAGGTATCGAATCTAAATCACGAATTCGAAAATTTCGCAAAGTCAGACACGCCTACAAATTTATTAGATGCTTAATTATTAGTTACAAAGTTTCTTTACATTTGAAAAATTTTGCACGTTTAGTGCAACTTATATTGCAAACATTCAATATATAGGGGAAGGCTTCCAGGCTTCGCACACAATCTGGCTTCAAACACTTGATAATTATCCCATATTCTTTTATTGAATCTAATCTATTTATGGTATTTAAGAAGCTAGTCTTAAGTCACACATTTCCTGAAAAAATAGGTTAAATTCATTAAAGGAACATGGGAAAAATATTAAGTGTTCTAAGCAAGGGGGTGACATTAGCTCTGAAAAATGCGACCAGTTTTAGTGTAAATTTTTTCCTGTTTTCGTACACATTTCACAAGATGTCTTCAAAACTACGTAGGTTGCCAATTTGGGGTTTTCGGTTGCCTCTTCGTTATTAAATTGGCTTTTATTTTGTGTTAGTATTTTTTGCTAATTCATTCTACAATGACAGAAAACAGCTAATAAACTCAAAAGTTTTTTCGGCGCGCTAGAAACATATGGGAAACATAGGAAAGGGGCATAATATTTCCTTAAGCTAGAGTGTGTGCCAAGCCTGAGAGCCTTCCCCTACTCTGTGAATACTAGTTCAATCGAAGATGATAGACTGAACCCTGGCATAGCAGTAGCTGTGATTAAGAAAAAGTCACAGCTGAAAAAAAAATGAAGAGGACGGAAGGCATGAAAAATTTGATTATTTGAAATGTTCCCCTTGATATATTCTCTACTAAACAGAATCTTTCAATTGGAAAGTTTTCTGTTAAATCTTTTGAAATATTTTCACACATATATATTCAATGTTCATACAATACTGGAGAAGACGAAGCAATTAAATCCGTCAACTCAATTCATTTGCGTACCTCTTCATAAGCTCTTTAACAAATTTTTCTCTCAACTGCATATTTGTATCCAAAAAGCTGAAGTGTCTGCGCGGTTTTTTTCTTTGGCTGTGGTAATTTAATTAAACGTTGGGTTAATTATTCAATTTGGGATAGCGGGTGATTGCCTGGTGAATGGATTACACCGTCCATCAATCATCTCATGACACTACCGGTATTAAATTTCACACAGTGAGAGTCTCTTATACGGCATTTTCGGATTGCAATGGGTCATTCCGGATGAATCGACAATTTAGTGGAGTATTAAGCGGCGAGAGAATCATGTCGATTGATTTTCCAAGTGATTCTGCCCATTGAGAGGCAAACACATAAAAAAGCCAGTTAGCGCAGTTTGATACAAATTGACGCTATAAATCTCTGGGAATTATACTTAAATCCCACACACACACGCGCCAAGAGTTAGCCGCTCAATCCTCTGGAGGTTTAGTGAATAAACTTCTCTTGCAATAGTAATTCCCAAATGTGATTTAACGTTTGTCTCCAACTCTATCGATTTAGCTTATAGCTCTCTGAATGGTGGAAACATATTAACATAAAGCTCCATCATGTTGAAGTTCTTTAGACGAAAAGAACTTTTATAGGGGAAAGTGCACATGCTTTGTACGATCCTAAGCTTAGTAATGACTACTTTTTTCCCTATGGTATTCAAGAAATGTAATTAATCGCATGCATAGGGTAAGTGTGCCAAATGCCAGCCAGCTTGCAATTTCGGCCACCTTTTTTGTTCCTTGAATTTCCATGAACTTTTAGATTTTACGTACTCTAGAGATTATACAATGCAAAAGAATAACAAAAATGTAGCTTCGACAAACGAGATGATGTGAAAAAGATATTAGAAGAATTCTCGAAGGGCAAGGAACTATGAGAATGAAGGTGGCCGAAATAGAGCACCAAAGCTAAGTCTACATTTTTATTCATTTTAAAATGCATTGAGAATGATTTTAGAGTAAAATGATTTTAGAGTAAATAAAGACGGCAAACTCTTTACAAGTTTCCAAGCAACACTTTTTAAGAAGAAAGAATAAAAAAAATCAATTTGAATTTAAAATATTGCATTTCAAATTTGAGACTTTGATGCTTGGATGCAACTATGCCGAAATATGGCACATTTACCCTATTTTAAAAACTAGAGGAAATGGCCCAGTTTTTAAAACAAATTGCGGAGTTACATTTATTCAGAAACAAAGGAAAAATGTAGTCATGGGAGTTAGAATTTAGATTACCCCTGAATGATCCCTCCAATATTAAAAGAGGCCCCACCCTTTATAAGGTCTACATATAATAAGATATATTTTAATAATTATAATTTTCATGCAACTACAAAACCTTTGGTGTAGAGCAGACCTGTGCTCGTTAAAAGCCGTGCAATATCGGAAATTTTGTGTTGATAATTTTAATGGAAATTACAGATAGCCATACTTGTAACGGTGCCATAATAAATACTTTTGCGCTAAAAAGACATAACAGAAATAAAAACTCATATAGAAAGAAATTGTCTTCTTGATATTTTTGTCGAAAGACGGATAGCTGTTCACTACATATCCTTTTACTTGAATCTTGCAGAAATACAAAGAAATTAATTGCAAATATCACTTCAAATGCGAAGTTCTTAAATCGCGCGCAATTCAGCTGTGAGAGAGAGATAGAGACACAAATAAATCACTTGACAAACGTTTGGTGGCGCTGCAGTTGCAAAAAATCTCTAAAATACCACAAAATATTTTCTTCTCTATTCTATGCTTATTAGCAGGTCGTGTACCTTCTTCTAATATGTACTTTTGCATTCCTTATTAACCAAAATAGTGTTACACAAAAGGGTTTTTCTCAAACCTATCCTGAATTTTGGGACAGCTCAAAAGAATATCAGTTTACCAGCTCAAAATTTCATCCCAATGTTTTTGTTGTAATATCGACAATTATTCACAATTAACTCAAGTAACTTTATTCAACTAAATTATTAAAAGGAATTTCTTGTGAAAATGCCTTAATTCTACACAGAGAAAAATTTTGAAGTATAGAGAGATTCCATAACAATGGCATCAAAATCAATGCCATAAGTATGCCAAAATCTCTTAAATTTAGATCAATTTTGGCATTAACTTGTAATTCTGCTCTATATCTAATTAAATTGTGGCATTAGTTTTAGTACATTTTGGCATTGATTTTCTAAAACCCGAATTTTAGTAACAAATGGTATTGATTCTAAAGCAACGGTGTCAATTTAAGAGCATTGTAGCATCAATTTAAGAGCATCGTGGTATCAATTTTAGAGCATTGTGGCATCAATTTAAGAGCATTGTGGTATCAATTCAAGAGCATCGTGGTATCAATTTTAGAGCATTGTGGTATCAATTTAAGAGCATTGTGGCATCAAAAGAGCATCATGGTATCAATTCAAGAGCATCGTGGTATCAATTTTAGAGCATTGTGGTGTCAATTTAAGAGCATTGTGGCATTAATTTTAGAGCATTGTAGCATCAATTTTAGAGCATTGTGTCATCAATTTAAGGGCATTGTGGTATCAATTTAAGAGCATCGTAAGTAAAGATCGCTATCGTTAAACACGCATTAAACTTAAAAGTCGGATTAAAGAATTGAGGTTAACAAATTTATTTAGTTTCATTATAGCCATTATAGCTCTTACATTATTAGTTTGTATTAATTCTAAACTACTATCACAGCAAAGAAATTCTTCAGTTGAGGCTATCATCATAAAAGTTATGTAAATGTGTTTGTACTGTATGGCTTTAGAAGTGGTCTAACTCAAGATTAACTCCACAGTATCTCAGAATGGGGCTAATAGCATTCCGCAAAGTCGTGAAATTTTCCACCTTTTCTTCACATGTCAATAAGAACAAAAATTCGACTTTCTTCTCACCATCATTTCCAATTCTATTTACATTATGTTGGAAACTACAGAGAGAAACCTTTTCTTTTTTTTCTTCAACTCTGTCCAAGCACCAGAACATCCCGCGGTGAATTTAAAATAAATAATTTTGCTCAATTACACGAATAATTGGTTTCGCGGGTGGCCTTTCAAGTCTACCTTGGACTCTGCAGAGAACTGTTTCTTGCACCTTGTACACAAATTATCTTATGAGAACCAATCGCCGAATTTATTTATACAGAGTATTTAAATGTAATTTAGCTTCAAGAGTTTTTGGGTCAAAAATATTTCATACGAATTTATTGACACCCACTGAAGAATTTTTGGAGAATTTTAGGCATGATTCTAGTTATTCATTGAAGTTCAATTTGTTATATATATTTCTGATGTACACATGTTGCTCCTTACTTAATGATAATGTGAGCAATTTTATAATTCACTGCTTTTTCAGAAATATCTCATTTTCTTCTCAAATCCCTTAATATTTAATATTTTATATGATATATATTTAAGTTGCTATAATAAATTATACAATTTTTTGAAAATAAGCAGAATTACAATTTAAAAAAAAACAAATTTAAATGCGAAATTTAGATAAACGAGAACTGTCTATGTAAAAGACGATTTGTATGCTAAGTGGCTTAAGATATTGACTTATAGAGGCTTTAGAACTAGAGGTTATCCATATGTTTTAATTTTTACAATTTCTTTTCATGTAATATTTTTGAGATTTTTTCTTTATTTAATTGGCTAGTAGGGGTAAGTGCACTACCTTCGGACGACTCAAGCTTCGGACAATTCATTTTTTCCCCTATGTTCCTTACGGATTTCACCCATAACCCTTCTCTGAAAATTTGAGGCATTGGACTACTATGGCTATTAAAATATAATATTATATTTTCACTCTGTTTCACTCGTTTTCACTCTGGGGGTTGGTCATCAACACTAAGACGGGGGTGGCCGCAGAAACAAAAAACTACATACTCTCGCATGATCAATAACTTGTGCTTCTAAAACATTGTGATGAATAAATTATTTATCTATCTATCAATCTATCTAATGGGCCAATTTGATTTATAATACAATGAAAAAAATGATTTGTGCGAAGCATAAATCGTCTGAAGGTAGCGCGTTTCACCCTACTGGCAAATTATTCAGTAAATCTTGAAAAAGTCAATTTCAAGGACTTTCAAAAAACTTCCTGTTTAAGCAGTTTATCTTCGAAACAGCTCTAATATTTTACGATTTTTTTGGTTCTTCTTATTTAAGAAATTTTTTAAATTAAATTTTTTGCCAAACAATATCCTTCTCTTCTTGTTCTTTAAAGCCAAAAATTGAAGAATTACGATGGATAAGGGCAAAAGAAAAGCGCACATGGTAGCAGGTAGTCGCTGGAGAGCTCGGAAGATTGCCAAGTCAAGCTTCTAACTGATCACTGTCTGAACCTAAACTATATCTGAATAGGATGGGTGTCCAATGTAACATAATATGCAAAGCATGCAATTAGACTGAGGAGACGGTCACTCACTAGGTGTGCGACTGCCCTAGCTTATGTCATATTAAACGGGTGCTACTGGGTAAATTAATGCTGTCTGCTGAAAACCTATCAAGATTAAAGCCGCCCTATTTAATGGGGTTTATCCGAAAAAACAGGTTGGATTGAATTAGTCTACCAATAATACGGGTTAATTTAATTGGGGATGCATAATGGGCCCAAGTGGAGATCTGTGCGTAATAGTTTCGCAATAACCCGCCTGCACTGTAATCTAATCTAATCTTATTTAAATAGAACAAGGCCTCAATAGACTCAAGCTGATCCTCGTGAATATTAGGCATGTTAAATTTGGCAGTAAGGATTTATCACAAACTGCCAAACACTGAGGGCTTAGGATAATCGTTTAGGGGTTCTTTTCATAAATTTTCTTTACCTAATACTTTATTACCAAATTTTATAGGCTAAATATTCTCTAGAACCAGCCTGCGTCTATGTTGACCATAATGCCTTAGACACAGACAAACTTACGACTTAAGCAAAGAGACAGCTTAACGTAATTATAATCAAAATTATGATCAGATTACATTACTAGTGTCTAACTAATCCGTTTCTCGGCTTAAGTCGTACGTGAGTCTAGGGCATAAGTTTTCTAACCGATTTTACATTTGAAAAGCCTTTTATTTTAGCACAAATTTAAACCAGTTCTCACCGGTTATGAACTGTATAATGGTTTCCTAAGGCCCTTGACACAGTTACGATTTAAGCCGAGAGACGTCCTAGTGAAAAATTATAGAAATGTGGTTTAACCATTATTTCGAATATAATTACTCTAAGCCGTCTCTCGGCTAATCCTCAGGTCTGTCAACAAAGCCCTAAATCAGAGTTCATATGAGCAAACTTTAAAGTGATCTATGAATTTAAGTAATACGGGCTTCAGACCTAAGGCTTAGCCATCTGGCTTAACTCCTCTAATTCCTTATCAAGCACGATTTTTTAAGTAATTTTTGTTTAGAATTGGATATTAAGGGCAAATTATCCATTAGATTTTGAAAAATCATTGAAGTTGCTTATTATTTAGATTTTTGTGACCTTCGGGAACTAGGCTAAACCTCCAGTCTGAAGCCGGTCTAAGTTAGGAACCAGTGAATTTAAAAAGAGAAGACTTATGAGCTATGCCATATCCTCGATAGTTTGTTAAAGAACCTTATTGATCCGAACAACCAATTCCAACTATTTTTCAGGTAATAGAATAGAACTCACGAGTTCGAAAAATTCACAGGTTGTTCACTTAGCTATTTCTTTTCTGTATTAAACAACTTGAACTAATTTTAGTATTCGAAAGTGCACAATTTGATGGAAAATCAATATTCATTCTCCTTCTTTCAAGCTATTTCTGTTCTTGAATGAGTTTAAAGCGTTCAATGGCATTCTTTTACTCGAGCATTTATTATTTACTCTTCTTGGCAAACAAACATCCAATATAGATTGTCATCTCCATTATTATTTATAACACATCCTCAAATATGTACTCACAAGAAAAAAGAGAAAGAAAACGACAATTTGTCAACAGTGCATGGCTGTCGATATCGCACTTCAATGATAAATTAAACAGAGTCTTTCGAGGGTAATCTCTTCCGGATTTTCTTCAGTTCTTCGAGAGCCAACATAGACAGAATTTTAATTGTGTGAAAGAGATTTCGAACAGTGATTTATTTTGTCTGAAAATTCCTCTAAAACGCGTTTTTTCATGTCTTTCTTTTTTTTATGGTTTAATTCACTTGCCATCCTTTCGCTGTTATTTTATTCCTTACCAACATCATTAAGCTGAACTGTGAAACAAGGTGCAAAATTTTCAAAAGAATGCCTCCCCTCAAACCTTCCCGGAGAACAGGTGAGTCTCATAAAAATGGTGCGGATGAGTGAAAATTGAAGAAGAAATTTTACAGTAGAAAAAAAATCCACCCACACTCATCACAAACCTGAAGCTCTCGGAAAATAAAGAAAAACCTCTTGCTCTGATATATACTGAGATATTGTACATGTTTGTGGCTTTCCGCTCCAGAGAGACGATGTGGAAAAAATTAATGTGGTTGGTAATGTTTCTAAAATGTTCTTCTCTACGGTAGCACTCAATATATATGGGGAGTCACCCCCTTGTCAGATGATAAATAAAATTATGATTAAAGTCGAAATCTAACCACAATTTTGGAAGTTGATTTGGAGCAACTTGACGACCCTCTTTTAGCCCAGTTTCCCAACAATAGGATTTCAACTGTGAAAGTGTTTCTGACCAGTTCCATTTACGGCCAAAATAGTCCACATTTCAAATGTCCAACTTGACAGTAATCCTAATCAGAAGCGTCTTTTGCAGGAGAGAGAAATTTTCAGGGGGTTTGCAAATTCCAAAAATCTATGAATTTATCTATTTTACCTCAGTATCTTCATATGTAATTTATAAAGGCCAATAAAATATTTCAGATCTTATGTTCCCTGATTGGTTGAAGCTTAGAATTCTTCAAGTTCTTTCAAGCTTTAGGAACAGACACAATAATTTGAACTTGGATACTAAATCATTGATCATTTTTATGTTGATTCATAGTCAAAAACATTCCACAAAGTTCAGTATAGAAATACGTTCGCAGTAAGCTTTAAGAACATGCTCTTCTATTGAGCTATAAAAGAAGTATTGTAAAAGTATATTGAAAAGTATTCCAAAATAATAAATATTACAATTTCATCGTTTTGGCAGCCGTTAAGGGGTTATGCCCTAGACACACTTAATACTTAATCCGAGATATGGCTGAGTGGAAACTTATGGAAATGTAGTTTGACCATTATTTCTAATATAATTACACTAAGCCGTCTCTTGGCTAATGCCATAGACACACTTACGACTTAAGCCGAGAGACGGCTTAGTGGAAAATGATAGAAATGCGGTTTAACCATTATTTCGAATACAATTACGCTAAGTCGTCTCTCGGATAATCCTCAAGTCTGTCAAGGCCCTAATCCTCAGATCTGTCAGGGCCATTAGGTAGGTCAAGAAGACTAAAAAAACAGAATATTTTTGAAAATTTCTGTTTTTTACATAATTAAAACAATATTCAAACTCTCAGGCATATAAAAGTACAACAAATAATATTTACTGAAGTTTTCATTTAAAGTTTTTAAAAATTCTGCCATTGAGACATGATTTAAGACATGATACGTGTAAAACGGTATTTGTTTTTGTAAAATGTTGTAAAAAATTCAAATTTCAGGTTTTTCAAATTCCTGCTTTTGGTTTTTCAAATTTCAGGTTTTCCAAATTCCTTCAGGAAAAATTTGATTTTTTGATTTCGATTGAAACTACACCGTGAAATCTTGTTCATCGAGCAGTTTTTTTTAAAGATCTCCGAAAATCCAATCCTAGAAGCTGAATTTTTAAAATTTTTAAATGAAAACTTCAGAAGAAGTACTTTAAATGTTGCCGTTTTATATGCTTAAGAGCTTGAATTAAATAATTGTTTTTTTTATTATATTGAAAAAATATTGGAGAAAATTATGTTGTTTTGTTTAGTCTTTTTGGCCCACGTAACCCCTTAAGTGACTAGATTAAGTCGGTCATTAGAGGTAAACTTCTGCTAGAATGGTACATGTTGAGTGAAAAAACTCTCGAATAATTGATTATTTTTAAAAATAAGAGATCTATTTATTTCAAATTTTTGTATCATGATGAAAAATGTAGAATTCACGTATATTTTCAAAAACTTATCTTCCCCTTGGCAATTTATGTTTTGCATTGACATGGCTAAAAAGGGCAGAAGAAAGGAATTTAATCCCTTAACGAACGTCGCTTTCTATTTGAATCCTGTTTGCAAAAAAAAAAAAACTTGAGATAAACCCTAACATATTCCATTGATGTGCCCTGAGTGTGTAAATTTAGGATCATTGGGTAAACAAATGATGAAGGCACAAGAGATGGAAATGTCAATAAAGCATTCACTTTCCCATTCAATAGCAAAATAGATACTCCCCTTGAAAACTGATAGTTGAGACAGTTGGGCAGACTATGCAATTTCATTGGCAATAAATGGATAATTTGCTAATGAGCCAGAGTTAATTGCACATGGATTTGGTCAATTGTTCATGATCCCACGTTTCCGATTTATACGATCAACCAGATATTGAGATGCAGAGGTATATTGTCTGTGGTCCATTGTGTGGCACAATGCTAAAGTATAATGACTTAATTATGATTTATTATTCAATCAATATTAATCATGTATTTTCTCTCGAACGTGAGTCAATTAAACCTTTTAGTTTAAACACACAAATGTCTTCGATGGTGCCCCTCACCTTTGAATATGGTTCTGACTTGCGTCTCAATTCTTTTAATAATATTTTAGTAGTCACAGTGACGTGAAGAAGTATTGTAACAGACATGCAATACAATATATTCGTCAACTGCAAGATGAAAAATGCCTGATAACAATGTATGCCAATGCGTCTGTTGGATTTATATCTGAATTACCGAGCTCAATTAAATTAATTCAAACGACTGGCGATTTGTATTTCAATTCAAAACAAATTTATTTAATGTTTCTGGTGCATATTTCCATTGAATTTATGAGGAGTTAGAGTAAAGGCCATGAGATTATTTGCTTGATAGCATTTTGCTAAAAACATCGATAAATTTTAAATATAATAATCATATTTCATACAATCTGATGCAAAATATTCAGAGTTTCCTCGTGAAATTTTACGTTGATACCATGCTTAAAGCTGCGAGAAATATAGGATAGTCAAAATTATAAATCGCCACGGGAAAATTGACTAATATGCCTTCATCATTTTCTAATAATAGAGTTAGATTAGGGAACTTAATTAGTATGGCGTATTTCTAAGTCGAATCCATATTAGAGTTTTGAGATCTTCTCACAGTTGCCAATGAGCGAAGAGAACAAAAAGATCACGATCATCTAACACAAATTTCAAAATTTCAAAATTCCAATTTAGATTAGATTTCCAATCACTTTATTGTACTCTTATAACTCGGCACACTTTTTGGATAAGGAAAATTGAATAAAATCAAAATTCACATCTTTTTCTTTCTTAAAATTTTTGCACATGTCTATCTTACTCTTTCGCACTCTTCTTCTTCTTTTAAACATCACAATATATTAAATTTAGCTCAGTCTAATTTTGTCTTAATAGCTCCGGCGCATTTGGATCAGGAAAATTTCGTGGTCGAAATTCGCATATCTTTACTTCTCAAATCTCTTGAATATGTCTATCTTACTCTTTCGGACTCTTCTTCTTCTTTTATTTATCATAACAGTTTAAATTTAGCTCAACTGAATTTGGAGTGTGAAAGAATGAGATAGAAATACGCAAAACCTTTGAGAAAGAAAGAGACGTAAATTTTGATTTCGCGAAATTTTCCTGATTTAAAAGGTGTGCTGGAGCCATAAGCAAATATTTTGAAAAAGACAGGAAGGCAAATTTTGATTTCATGAAATTTTACCAATCTAAAAAGAGTGCCAGAGGCATTAGGTTGATTTTTCTAAATCGCTTTCAGATTTTACCAAACAATTTTGCTGTTTTAATTTAGTTGTGTGCTACAAAATTTGTGTCCTACAATCCGTTGCAAATTTTGTTGGCCGAATAATTCAAATAATACATATGAATTGTAGAAAATATCGAGAAAAAAAATGTTCTCAGTGTAAGAGCTTTGATTTACGATATTTTTTATATGTCTGCAATACTCTTCTCGCTACTGTTAATCGATGCATTTTCTAGCTTAAGATAAATTCATAAATTTCCCCATACAGAGACTTAAAATCTGCAATAATATCGCCTATTTATAGTTTTCAAGATCATACGCAAGAATAAATTGAAGCACCAAATAGAGTATACAATAGTTTGGGATGCAAAGGAAATTGTTAATGGAATTTTCACATTAAAGAGTTGAGTGTTTATTTTTAGCACCATACTTTCGCCTTTTTAGCATCCTTCCACAATATTTTATAGCATATAGTCATTTTCCCATCATTTCTCGCACTCACAGAGATTATTATATTCGCTTTCATGAAAATACAGGCACCAAAGACGATTATTTGGTTTTAGAATAAGATGCATCTGAAAGTGCTGCAAATTGCTACTAGTAAATCCTCCTTGGGTAATCCTACTGCGGCATAGAGAACTTGACATAATTATTAATGTTGCCGAGAGTCTTTTCGGAAATGACTCTAATGACAAATAATATCTGTGTCTATTCGGTGTCTTCTTTATCTCCTTGAGATGCAGTCTTGGCGCTTTTGGGAAGAACGGCAAAACGGATGCGAAATCATTTAATTTGTATTTGGGTTTGTGCCACAAACCATTAAGTGACAATTTATATTCCCTCATGTTTGTCTTCTTTCTTGCATTGTTTGAACATCCAAAATCTTCCATTGAACCCCAATAACCATCGTGAACCTTCTTTTGACAAGAACCGTAAAATTAAATCACTTTTGAGAGAATAAAATGGTTCTTTGTAAACATACTTATGCCGAAGAAAGCTGTGAGAGAAGACATATTGGATTGTGTGTTGATTGAAGAGATTGTCTATAAAATTTAGAAAATATTTTGATTAATTTTTTATGTTATTCCTCACGAGAGGGTATCATCAAATTTTGCAGCAATATAAATTCATTTTCCATACATAGGGTCGAAGGAACGTCTGTTCGATAGGGAACACCTATTGACACTTTTGTCAAAATATTGAAAATTATTTAATGTATCTAGTAAAATATAAGTAACATAACGTTTTTTCTGTAATATACCTTTTACTATAAACAGAGATGTTCAAATTTCATATCCCAAATGGTACAGAGTAGGGTGTCAATAGGTGCTGACACGAGTTCTTAAAGTGTCAATAGACGTTCCTTTCACCCTAGATTTCCTCTCGAGAGCTGAGCCATTAATAAAAGTTCCCTGGAAGAGGTTGATCAGTCACTGTAAACTTTTTATTTTGCGAAAAAAGTACCAATTTTTCACAGCAAGAAACCGTGGACGATGTTTATAAAAGCTAATACTATTATATATTTTCCTATCAATGATAAAAATTTAGACCACGCCCCTTTCTATACTTAGAACTAATTGACGTTGAAACACAAATTAAAAATCATGATAATAAAAAACCTTTCTTTTACAAAAATTCAAAATAAATAATAGCCAGATGCTAGAGACTATCGTAAGTACACTACCTAATAGAACGGCATAAAATTTCCCTAAAAAACGTACTGTGAAAGAAAAATTTTGTCGAATTAACAAGACAAGTTTGCCAAAAGGATGTTCTTCTTACGGAAAAGTTTTGTCAAATCGGCGGCCAACTGGATCTTGTTAAAAATTTGTCAAAAGGGTATTTTTCCATATAAAATGCGAGAAAGACTTTTATGAAATTGGTAAATAACAACCTTTTTTCAGACTACGAATTATACAATTTTTATTAAAGTTTTTTTTTAAATTTACAATGAAATGTAAATTTTGAATTTTTCTAATTGTAACTCCTTTCAGAGAAGTAGTATTTGTCAGTATCTATACAAGCTCCGCCCACTAATATTTTTAAGCCACACCCATTTCTTGAAAAAATATGGGAAACTGTAGTAGTACATAGAGGAAACTTGGGCACCACCAAACACGGGGTACCACCAAACACTAATTTTTATTTCTAAACTACTTGGACTATCTCGACCATTCCTTCAGTGGACAAGCTTCCCTATAGTGCCCATAAATTCCTATAAGTCTTATCCTCTGAAGTCGAATATCCGATTAAATAATCGCAGTGTTTGGTGGTACCCCGTGTTTGGTGGTGCCCCTGTTTTCCCTATTTAAGTTCGACAATAGAACGTTTCTACAACATATTTTGAACGAAAAATGCTCTACATTTATTTAGATATAGAGAGAAACTACAAGACCCCCGTAAAAATAAACCACACCCTCTACATATCGATTTGAAAATTATTATCTCTTTATCTGCAGTTAAAGCGATCTTCCTTTGCTTTGTTTTACAGTAACCTTACTGTATGTCCTTGTAGGTAGTTTGTGATCTTTCAGGTGTATTGCTTTATAATAAATAAACTTTAGACCACGCCTATTTACAGTAACTCCACCTGAACAAAGTAAAAATGATGAGTTTGAACGTTCGTTAGGTAAATAAAGAGCAGGAAAATTACTCCCATTTTAAAAGTTAGGGAGAACTGGAGGTGCCATCCTATGAAAAATACAGTCATTACCTCTTTGTAGTTTCTGAAAGGTAATATTCATAAAAATAGTTTAAAAGTGAATTGATAATAGATTTGTATATAGGGTCAAGTGAAGCACCTTTGAATTGCGGCAGCTTTGAAATTGGGCTTGTTCTCCTATTTTTAAATCGAATTGGGCATTATCATAAAGCAATTTAGTTTTACAATTGAATTGTTGAGCTAAATTATATTATGGTAAAGTCATGTTCTGTTTAAAAATAGGAAAAAAAGTCTAATTTCTAAGGTATCCCACTTCCCCTTACCGTGTTATCACACTTGCACATTAAAATTTTAATATGACTCACAGTAATTGTCGCTGATGAGAGTCCAAATGTGTATTTTGTGTGTTTGAATCATTTTATATTCAAAATTTAATCTATTTGTTGATAAAAAGGTAGACTTGGCCCGCAAAATTTGATATAAATTGATTTATAGCATTAATGCGAAAAATTAATGCGATTTTCTCTTTAATTTTTTAATGTGAAAAATTTTTATGCTTTAGGTAATTTTAAACTTATTTTTGCAGGCCAAGTCCACTTCTTTATCAATAAATAGAAAAACCCCAAATATTAAGTGACTCAAAGATACAAATAACATATTTGGACGCTCACTAGCGACAATTAATGTGAATCACATTAAAATTTTAATGTGCAAGTGTGATAACGTTGTTAGAGGAAGTTATTTATTTTAGGAATATTGTACTATTTTCTTCCATAAAAGCCTTTTTTTTAATTATATTCCTTTATGTAGAGTGTATAGAGGTATATTGTCTTATTTAAAATTCCAGGAATTTTCTTAAAATAAATAGAAACTATTTCAATTTGTATGCAAAACTGGAATATACCATTTAAGTCCCAAGTCTGAGCATACCACAAAGCTAGTTAGCTTTTCTTATTGCACTATGTGTCAAAATTATCTATTATGAATTAAATCAAATTAACAAATTATCTCATTTTCTAAGTTTCATTCTTCTAAAATGAATTTGAATAAACATAATGTTCTTATGCTTCTAACCTGATGCTTAAAGTGATGAATAAGGATAAAGAGGCGCACAAAGTCGGGAAATGAATAAATGATGTTGGTATATGGATTATTATTCTGCTGCTAACAAGAATGTCAACATTTTCACGCCCATACATAATTCTCAGGGAACCAGGAGGAATACAAAATATCACCTTTTTTTTTCAAACTGAATCCTCCTCCAGAGACCGCACGAAAACTCTGGCCCCAAAGGCGGGAAAAAAATATTATGGTGTGTCATGAAAGTCAAGAAAGAAACAATAAATTTCCACATTTTCTCTGCCTCAAAATCTCTATACAAAAATCTTATACTTTCACCCCCTTCTTGGTGGATTATCGTTTCTGGTGAAAAGCGTGCGCGCAGTGTATATGGAATAAACAAGATAGAAGATGGATCTCTGTGGAGCACCCACCGAGCACTCCTCTTGGAAAGTGTTGAAGTGAGTCCAAATTAATTTCTACTTAATGAAGAAGGAGGTTTCTTTTTTTTTTTTTTTTGGAGGAACCCAACCAAATTATATCTCCAGCATAAGTAACAACAAACAAGACTAATGACATGCTATACTGATGACAGTCATCAGTTCCAGGAAGGGAAATTTTTCAAAACATTTACACCCATTTCCATTCTAATGATGTGTGATCAACATCATTCACGTCACCACCTGGAAATTTCAACAGCAACCGCACATATACAATCCCCTGTCTCAGTAAAATATTGTGGAAAAATAGCAATTTACGAGAATTTCCCAAGAGATTCCGCACGAGGTGAAATGTCACTGGAGCCCAGAGTCCAACCCTCCCACGAAAGCATATAAATTCTTTTGCACACGAAGAGCTTCGCTTAATAAAATTACTCAATTCAGTGCAATGAACGTCTGAGGAAATCAATTTCCCATGTTGGAATGTCATAAAAAATAGAGGTGGAGGTGAGAAAATTTATGAATTGCGATAAGATTGCTCTTATCGCATTTGATTCTGCACATACAACCACCAGCGTCCTTCCTCATGACTTATTTGCAATTTCCCATGGGTTTCTTCTTAATTTTCTTTCCAAGTTTCTTTAATGTTCAGCATAAACAACTTCAACACAAACCAATGCTCTATTTCTCTTCTTAAAATATTTGTATAAAATTTCAATAGAAACTTTTAGAGTCTCTAGAAACAACAAAAAATAACATTGTCTGATGCTAAAGCTATTCTGACTCTAAGATTTATAGAAGTTCAAGATCGGGATAGAAAAGTGACCCCACAAACATTTTCCTGCCAAAGTAGAAATATAATGCAATAAAAACGTAAATGTTACGTTATTAAAATTACTTTCCAGTGTATTTCAAAATTTAAATGACTCGATAACGAAAAGTTATCTTAAGCTTGATCTTAAGCGTTTTTTTCAGTGATGCGTTGAGTTAAGAAGTTTGTTTGAAAGTTTAATGGAAACATTAACGTCATTAACATAAAGAAACTGTAAACTTATGAATTTTCTGTACATTTTACTTTACGGGTATCTTAAAATTTTCTACTCACTAAGGCTGCAATTTAACATTTCCTGTAGTAAAGGATGGGTCATAATATGCCAAAATTGGTCTTACCATATTTTAAAATTTTTCTTTCGTTTGGTGATTAATTCTAAAGATTGATGTAAAAACCAGTGATAAGCCCAGATAAGCTTATGATAGCTAAGATTATATACAGGTGACTCGGGGTTACCCAGTTTAGTCGAAGCGATTTTTTACCCCCAAAATTCAATTCACAATCGAATTTTCACGCATTCCGAGTTGCACACATTTCGAGGTCACCTGTAAAGAATCTCAGCTACCATAAGCTTATCTGGGCTTATCACTGGTCATTTTCTATTTTAAATAGTCTGATTGGGGAAGACCAACAAAAGAAAAAAAGTTCATTGGAATCAGTTAATAAACATTAGAGATAGAGTCCGGTCCATTTGGATATAGTAAGGGTCGGGGTACAGTGGGTTGGGATAGAGACGGATGGGACCCATTATTAGAAAGATCTTGCTCTCAGATACAATATAGGCTAAAATTTCATCGAAATCACTTCATAAACATAAAAAATGCAGTCCGGTCAAGACATTTTTGGTTACAGCTCGGATCAGGGAACATCAAGGGAGGAGTGCGACCCACCGTTGGAAAGGTCTCGACCTCAGCTACAACATACTAAAAGTTAAAGAAAAAGTATCGTCTAGTTTTCGAAATATTCGAGGTCGATTATTCAAAAATCGATTTTTCGATTAATCGGACCTTCGATTAAATCGGATGAAATTGCGGTGTCGCAAAGGCTGTAGTACTCCAAGAGGGCTTTCCAAAACACCAAAATTTTCAATTTTCGATAATTAGAAGTGGAGATATGGCAATTTGAAAATTGAATTTTTGACCCCCACTAGCTCAGGTCACGGGGGTTGGAGGAGGTTAAGTTTGGTATCGACCGAAAATGGCGCCATCATTAACTTTTAGCCACTCATTGATATTTAACCTTTGCTGAAAACCGCTTGTCGATATCTCTTTCCGTTTTCTCTCCAGAAGCGTTTGTATTCCGGTCGGGACGGACGGGACCACGAAAAACGATTTTTAACTTGAACTTGAACTTGAAAACCGTTATTAGGAACAATTCAGCGGTATTTACGTACATATATGAATGTCCGCTTAGTTAATATCTCAAACATATCCAATATCCATAAATGAAAAGAATTGGACGCCACGTTTTATAACAATCCAAAATAAACATGGTTTAGGAAGGTGAGGAGCGTGGGAAAATGAGAGGTAGTTCAATGGTCCGAGGGGCAACTTATGGAGGGGGATCTCCCGAACGCCCCAAGTCTCTATCTGTAGTCGTTTGGGCTCTAAAGTTGGTGACAGCCGGATGTACAGACATACAGACGAACAGACGGAAAACAGCGTAACATTTCTCAGAAATAGCTTCAAACGCATCCAAACATATCCAATATCTCCAATATCTTCAGAAGGTGGAAATTTAGGTATATGAAAATTAAAATTCAGCCACAAACGCAACCCTTCATTAAAGAACTTGTAAATCTTGATTTATTTACTACAACAATAATTGAGTCTTATGAAAGTTGCTAAATATTTCAAGGTAACCTTAAAGATAAAGTGATTTTTGATTTCAAACGACAGTTGTCCTTATGAGTCCTTATATGAGAATTATGAGTCCTTATGTAATATTAAGTTGTTTATTTCATGTTTTGTATTTTCTTTTATTGTTTGCGAATTATGTGCAATATGTAAATAAATGGTATAATTTTTTTTAAAGATACCTCAATGGCCTTGTGTGATAAAAAAAAATATCCTCCACCTCCTCCACCTTACGTCTTTTGACATTATAATTAAAATATTCACTGCGTGAGTTTTGACGAAAAAATCCAATTAAGAAGTAATACCTAGGCTGATTTTAATAAATTTACTGCTCGCTTGGAGAAAGTGGGGAAAATTCTCAGAAGAACCTCTGGTGTATTGTTAGCAGGAGCAATCTTCTGAGAAGAGAGAACACCATTATTAGACATTCATTCATTTTTCCAGTATTAGGAGCTTAATTAAGACTTTATTGTTATGTTCATGAGAAAATGCTGATGTTATTTCTAGGGATGTTGCTGTCTGAGCAAAGTCGGTCACTTTTGCCAAGGAGGAAATTTTTTTTCTTAAAAATCTTACACTGTGTTTTCTTTCACTTCCCCTCGCACCCCAAAGAAGTTAAGGTCAAATCGTACAAATATTGAAAGATAAAAGCATATTTTCTCCTCTTTGAGAATCTCTGTCCATTGTGAATAATATATTGTGATAAATACTGATTTCTTTGTTGTCGTTCGGCCTCCGTGAGTTGGAAGGACAAAAAAATCTGCATGAAGTACTTTTGCTATATGGAATAAAATCTATATATTATGTGTCAATATAAAAATCTCTTTGTACATATCTTATTGTATTTCATGTGCTTAAGAACATACAACGACGATTGGGTATCTTTTCATGCAACAGTGAGAAGGATTGGAAGCAATTTTCCAGCTCTTATCCCTTTACCTGAATCACGTAAAAGATCGCGCGAAAAAGTCAAACGAGTAAAATCACATATCGATTTGTCTTGAAGTAGATTTATTTACCAGTAAGACACTTCATTTGATTTATATAAATTGTTGGCTTATTGGATGTGTTTATTGTGAACTTGGTAAATTGAAAACATTCCCAATGACATCCAATTCTTACTGGTATTGTGTTAAAAACAGAAGCAAAAAGTCTTTCAACGAATAAATCTGGGGTTACATAGTAGAAACACTCGTTTAAAATCGAATCGAAATGGGATTCGATTTTAAATTGAATTTATTACTGTAGAGAATTTTAGTTCAAATAATATATATGGGAGGGCCTGCATGTTTGACACGCAGGTGTTTGGATTAAAGCGAAGCATATATACATACAAGATCACGAGGAAATTTGATTAGGGGAGGGTGGGGCAGTTTCACCCCTAAATTGCAAAATGGATTTTGGGACTATTTTGCAAAAAGATGATAAACATAAGTAAAACTTTGTATATTCTGTGAATTACAGTTGTGTTTAGGGTTAATAAAAATAGTAACAATAATCCTTTAATTTCATTATTCTATTGTGGAGAAATTCATTTCACTTGAAAGGCAGAATGTGTGAAAGTCCCCCATTGCGGGGCACTTTCAAGATAAATATGAGGCAATTTTTGAGAAAAATAAAACGTGTCTATAGAAAACTTGCGATACCAGAATTGATTAAAATTACGATTTTAAAGTCTTCTAAGACTCTAAAACCTAAAAATATAATCAAACAAGAACTTTATAACAGAATTTTAACACTAATTAATCATACAGAGAAAATAAAATATCGCTAGAGATTTCCAAGCCTATTTCTCATTAATTGGGTAGTTTTCTTTGAATTTTTATGCGAATGAAATGTCTTTTGTAGTGCTAAGCTAATTCTGTACATTGTTTGGTCATTATATCGCCTTAGAACATGTCCTTTTTAGTATAACAGTTTTATAATAGTGTTTTAAAGTCTTGAATTTTTATAATACTAAAAAAAATTACAATATCTTGCTGAAAACATTCTGAAAATATATTAAAACAATTAAATTCATCATTTTTAAGCACTTAAAAAACACTGAAAAATTATTTTTTTAAATTTTTATTATGAACTTTTAGGAAATACTACTTTCCATAATTTCGAACTTTATCGACAAAAACAGCTACAAAACGTTTTCAATGATCATTTTAAGTTAATTTTAATTAAAAACTTAAATTGTTAGACACTGGAAACTTCTCAGTGTGCTTGCATGAAACTGCCCCTCACGTACTTTCGAAACTCAAATGAAAATTGTCAGAACCGTCTTAGATTTCATTCAGCGCTAAGTGCCTTAAAATAAACATAAAACCACTGGTAATTTAACACTATTATGTTACTTCGATAGCTAAGTTCAATAGTTCAGAAATTGTTGAAAATAAAACATTACAAAAAGTTTCATTTTGATGCAGTTTTGTAGAATCAATACAGAATTCAAACGCGAAGTGTCACGAAATTAATTATTTTTATGAATATGGATCTCAGTTATCTCTTCAATAACATAATGGTTCTATCCCATTCCTTTCAAAGGGATAAGAAGAATATGCAAAAATTGAAACTGCCCCGTCGTTAAACTGCCCCACCCTTCCACTAAAAAATAATTTTGTTGCTGAAAAATGGAATTAAATATTTTTAGAAACACTGAAAAAATATATCGTAAAAGTAATTTTTATCAGAAAATAACTTGTATTACTCTTAAGCTATTTTGAGCGATCTTTTGTTTAATCGGTAAACTAAGCGAAAGTACTTTTGATGTATAGAGCTTAAGTCACGAGTTCGAGCATTCCAGAAAGCCTGGAACGCATTGCCAACTTTGTTAGAATAGATTTTGTTTTACTGAACCAATTTAAAATATTGTGAAGAGAAAATCAAAGAGAAATTAATATGAGACTATTTTAGATATCGTACCGTATATGCTATGAATACGACATCAGATGGGCTATAATTAAACTTATGACAAGGTCCAAAGCTTGAAGAAATTGAATTTTTTACAAGAAAGAGCTCATTTTGAACCAAAAATACTATTAGAAACAAATCGCTTTAGTAGCATTATCTTTTCCAAGTTAATTTTTGGAATTCTTTCTTTAAACCATGCATTGTATAATTATATATTCTTAAAGTTTACCTGAACCACTAATTATCTTCTCAAAGTGAACCTTATAAGTTGAGACGGTAAAATTTCAGAAATTTCACAGTAGTCGCCATCTACTTTAAGCGGAAATTCATGAAATTTCTTGAAATTTACCAACTTTACTTGTAAGTGAAACGGTGTATTAATGAAAGATACTTTAAAACTTCTGTAATTATTAAAATACAAAATTCTCCTTATAAGCCTTCTAAAAGTACATTACAAGACTCAAAATGCGGCAGCCAGGCATGTAAGATTATCTTCAAAATCGTGAAGCTTTTCTTTAATTTTATCATCTTTCCAACCCTTCCATCCCTTAAGAATTAATGTTTTTATGGATTCAATCTGATCCGAACCACCAATATCTAATCCAAACAGTTTTCAGTTATTGCATTCTTGCCTTTTGTTCCTTCTGTAGAAAATTGAGCTTAAAATACTTCTTGTGAGTTTCTCAATATCGCTTTTTCTTTTCCCCATTTAAGTTTTTGGCCAATAAAATTGTGTCTTGCGGAGAAACTTTCCCAAGAGTTTTTCATCATCAAATCCACCAACATTTTATTCGGGATAGTCTCATAAGTTTTCTCACATATCACTGCAAAATATCTCTTGGTGAATTTGCATAGAAATTATATTTGTTTTTCTACCTTGTCTAAAAAGTACTTTCGTTTTAATATGCGAATGATGCACATTAAAAGTTTGCTACCATATAAGATTTTAATACTTGATTGAAACTTTTTCCACGTGAATGTCATTTTTCTCGTGTGAGATTCATCTCTTTTCTGGTGAATTATGAGGGAATTTCTCTATAGGATGACGACTTTTTTTCCAACCATGAAGTTAAGAGAAAAATGAAGCAAGTGGTTGGTCTGAAAAGTGTGACAGCCTCAAACCAAGAATTGAGTCCACCACGACCTCGAGAGAGAGAAACTCATACAATTCAGGACTCGGATGAAAGATCGCGATCTTAATTCAATGGACTATTGTTATTGTTTTTTAAAGAAGATAAAATGCTGAATATGCGCCAAGTCGTGGATTGATGTTTCATGAATATAAATCTTTTTTTTTTACCTTTTTTCCTCGACTCTTTGCTCAATGATGGTGCCTTTGCCATCGTCCTGCATTTGAAAAAAATGGTAAATAAATGCATTTTATAGGAGTTCAAAGAAACATACAAAAATCATTCTGTTTGAAAACCAAATACTCTTTGCATGTACTTTCATTAAAAATTTAGCAATATTTTCAGAAGGGATTACTTCATGGTACATTAAATATTGTATCCACAAAAGCAAGAGTATCGAAAGTACTGTAGTAATTTGTGGAAATGGAAGGAGATGATTTTATGGTGGTAAGAAATATTGAAGCATCCAGCTTTGGCATTGACCATGGATGGTACTTCTTCCACTCGAAGGCCCTCTTTTTGCTGAATTAAGTGCGACATACAGTAAGGAACTAAAAGCTTGGGTTCATAGAAGGTGTATTAAATTGGAAAATGGGGGTGAAAATTTTCACAGTTCGCTTCGAATTGTTATTTCATTTGGAAAACTACAGTACATTTTCACGATGAAAATATCTCACCAGAAAATATGATCGATTTACTCGAAATTATATTCTCCACAAGATTAAATATTTTGCAGATGGAAAACACCCAAAGAAATAACAAATACCCTCTTAAGCACAATCTCTGAGATTTTCGCCATTAATGCGATAAAAATCGCATTACTAGGGAGTATCGCACAAAGAACCTCATTCTTTTTGGTAAAAGCTTCTCATGGGATTTATAATGATACAAAATGGTTTGTATTATTCGCCTTAATTGTCGTTTATAGAATGTCCAGCACAAATTGTGTGAATTACAGGAATAATTCTTGGAATTTTTTATGTAAAATCCATGACACTTCCGAATTACAACACTTTGGGAATATTTAAAAAAAAAAACTCCAAACCATTCTTCTATTTCATGCCCTCCTTGAACTTAAACAAATACTTAAGCCCAAGAAGTGTGGAGAGTGATTTATTTTGTTGCTAGTACTCCGCAGAAAGAGATTTATCATAATGTCCACCTTTTTCGAATTCGGCGACTTCTAAAGAAAGTGAGTTCGACTTTTTTTCTATTTTTCTGTTATTATGGAGACCAAAAGGTTAGAGATAGTGTCTTGGCACCTTCAGAGACCCCGCCCCCCTCTATAATTTGACTCAAGTACCATTACCAGAACTATCATTTTCTAAATACTAGCTCTTTTTCACTCCTTCGGAATAATATTCTTTGGGATATCTTGAAAAATGTTATGCAAATTTTTGATTATAATTATCTATTTACGAAAACACCTTTGAATAACTCTTTATAACGATCCTTCAACGTCTCCTTTAGAAAAAAAAACCTTTAGAAAGTGTATTTTTCATCAGATGGAAACAAATTAGAAATCGCTGTAGAGGTCCTAGAATTTCGGACAAATCTATAGGAGAGACTGGGGCAAAAAAATCACAAATCGAAAATTTCAAAATTCAATATCTTCCAAGATAAATAAGACAGCGGCTTAAATTTTTATCCCATAGATAGCTTCCATAGACCTTCTTCGATGTCGTATGTTCCTTAGAATTTGAACAAGGAATTTAGAAAACAAAAATAACAAAATTTTTAGCCCTATTTTTGAATTATTATATTTTCCTTGAAGAATATATCAATTATTACTTACTACTCAAAATTTATGCACTGACACTGATGATTATTGCCTAAATTATTTGGATTCTTTAAATACGAAGCCGCTATCTAATTTAGAATTTTACAAAAATTCTCTCAAGAAATCTTTTTATTAAGAACGACTCCCTGGGGTAAAAAGTAACAAAAGGTATGGATCAAAAAGTAAGAAAACCTGAAACAATTTATGATGTCTTACAACAAAAAACGTCAATGCCATGTGTCGCCGCTTGTTGTTTGCATTGGTAAACGATTTGCAGTCTTTTGAGCGTTTTTTTTTAATAGCTTGAAAAGCGTTTTTATCGTACAGATAGACGAAACGGTGTTTTACAAGGGCGTAGATGAATAAATTGCATATGAAAATGTTATCTAGATATTGTTTTTAAATTTACTGAATCCCGTAATAAAGCGAATCAAAATGTGATAATATACTGATACTATTTGTCCCAGCATTTTTGAGAATGATCACAAAATTACCTTTTAGAAAATGCCTCGACAAACGTATTTCCTTACAAAATAGAGGAAAATTGCTTTCACAAAGTTAGAGCGATAAATTTTCTATAAAACTGCGCTAATTAGAAATTTCTAAGGCGTTCGGGTAATTTGTAAAAAAAAAATAAAATATCCGTTTTGTGACTTTTTGCCCCAGTTTCCCCTACTAAATTCAATCAGTTATTGGCTATTACTAAGTTTTTAAATAGGAACTGGGAACTAGGGACGATTTTGAAGCTTAACTAGTTGAATAATCCTTTTTTCACATTCGTAGTATATCGTCGGTCGGTTGGATTAACAACTGTGCTAACTGTATTTGCTCTGTGTATGCATACAGTAGACTCTCTCAAATTCGGGCATTTTGGACCGAAATGTCATTCGAATTAGAGAGAAATTCGGGCGTCAAACTATTTGAAATGTAACGATTTTTTGTTCATCTGCGTACTCATATTAAGTTTAGATACTCGTAATTATTGTGAATTGCATTAAATATTCTTAACACACATCACATTCACATCATAACTGAGTCAAACTGTGGAAAATTTGGGCATATTTGCTTAATTCGATTAATCATAGTCAAACTTGAAAAATGTCAACAAACCTTTTTCAAATTTTACTTCCGATCGAATTAAAAAGTAGCGCGATCTTTAAAGAGCCGAATTAGCGAGAGTTATACTGTACCTTGCAAACGCCACGCAGCGATAAGTCATTTACAACGAACGCAGACGTGAAGCAAATGCAGTTGGCATAGTTGCTGATTCAACCGAAGATATATTCAGAAGTATGAGAAAAAATTAATTTGATTTATTTTCTCATGAGTATATTTGGCTCAAGGTAACGACACTGAGAAAAAAAGAGGGTGCGATTAACTTTTTTTCCTCATAATTTTAACACTTTTAAGGTGTAAAAATATATCAACATTTTTTAATGTTCATTTTACATTTTTGTTAAGGATAAAATTAACATGAAAAAGGGTAACTTTAACCCCTAATACACCTAAAAAGCATAATATTTACACCGATTTCGGATCAATACTGCAGGGTAAAATATACATTTTCGGAATGTTATTTTAAGTTTTTAGGATTTCTCTCACAGTGATGGTCAATCTGATGATATCCTAATTTGAAAATCATAGAGGGAGGTGGGGCTACATTGAAAATACTATTTTTTCACATATTTCTAAATCAAGTGGCACCTAGCCATAATTCAACTTAGATCCTTAATTTTTTGTCTATACAAAATCGTATTACATTAAAGCCCAGCTTCCTTTATAAATACGTAAAAAACTAGCGTTTTTCTTGTTTTTTTTATTTACCTAATTTTCAAATTAATATTTCTTCAGTCATTTTCTAAAATTCCTCTTCAGTTAAATTCATAGTATTTTCTAATTTAAATATATTTTTATCCTCAAATAAAAATAATCAAAAACATTCACTGGAAAATTTAAGAAGTTGTTTTGGTATTCTCACTTACGCTTTCTAATATTTTCATGTCATTTTATCAGCTGTAGGAGTTACATGTACACCACCTCTGATTATAATATCTGTCCCTTGGTCATCAGTTTATCTTCATGTGGTCGTTCAGAACGAGAATGTAGTACATGGAATTTTCTGTAGATTCTTCTGCAAGAAAAGTGCGACACTGAATTATTTTACTGTATTCTATAACATCTCTACATTGTAAAAATGTCTATGGAGACGGGAAAAATCCTTTGAGAATGATGAGACATGTGTATCTGTCGGGACAAATTGAGGGTGGAAATCCCTCAATCGATGACCAACATTTGCTGATGATGACGATAAGTGTGATGATGTAGCCCCATTTATTTGATACTTAAGCTCAAGAGTGAGATGTTGATAAACTGGTTGACTCCTTTCCTTGGTCACCCATTTAGCACAATTGCCCCACCATAAATTCCCGAAGAAGCCAGGACGATAGCCAATTGATGGGGATTTGAAGGAATGGTCTCAATTTAAATTGATAGCCATGTGGGTTGAGTAAACGAACAAAGTTCAATCTCAACAGAATTGTACGCGGTTCAAAGTCTCCAATATCCCAATTGTCACATTTGCAGACAACTTGGGCATACTGCTGAGTAGTGTAGAATAGCTGGTGGCTTGCAAAAGGTGTATGATGCCTCATGGGACGCTGCAGTGCATAGAGGAAAAAGCGTCCCCTTAACAAATCGAATGTTTTGTCTGGCTGGGAGATTTTATTGGCACAATCCCTCTTTTTGGAAAAACCACTTCTTGTGCATGATTCCATCCTTGCCAAGAAGCCTTGAAGGATATGCAGTGGTGCGATAAGAAAACACCCATTCGTATAGTATTACTTGAGATTAGGTTTGCATATTTGGAAACTTTGAATGTGTCTCACAGAGAGAATTTTCCTTCAGCCCAATCACTCACCCCAAAGAATCTGTCTCAAGAGGGTAAAACTCATGGTGACTAAACAAGGAAAATTGAGATGGGGAAACTTATAAATTTCATTGTACGGGGGGGTATTCTTGAAACAGACTGTCCTATGTGGAAGTTTTTACCAAAGACGATTGCACACATCCCGCCAGAGAGAATTTATCGCAATAGTTTCGTTGCTCGAGTAATTTACATCTATCACTAACCATTAATTCACTCTGCATCGTACATTCTTGTCCGCCAGAAATATAACTTTAATTTATTTATCCGCTAAATGCTAAGTAGTTACTTGACTTACAACTATTTGAACAAAATCATCCTTATTGACTGAAATTTTATTTACATAATAATTGTTTTGCTTGAAGCTTAAGTGTTTATAAAATTTTCAATAAAATTAAAGCACTATCACGTGTTTAATATATCTTCCTCAGGAGTAAAAACCATTTGATTTGTCACAAAATAAATTTTTTATCATTGTATGATGGGAAATGCCGTCAGATAGGTGCTGGCTAATTGAGTTTCATTGAAGTGTCCTGTATGTCCCAGTTAAAAGTTGATACAAAAAAATCCACTCATGTTTAAAGCAATGGTCAAGGGAAATTTGCGATATGCTTGAATTCATCAGGGGTTTGTTTTGTGCATTTTCTATATTTTGGAACTTTTAAGTTTAGATTTTCTTTGACGTCACAGTGTTTGTTACCGGTCGAGCGACTAGAGGCCAAGCGATATGAGATATTGACTTCCACTCTTTGATGACCCCCTAATAAAATACTTTCTGGAGATGTTTTTATGCTGCCCCATCCATAATTAATTCCTTTAAAAACAGTTCCCAATAAGGATGTCTTTAATTGTGTTGAGGGCAAAGAGGACGAATATCTTCAATAACTCAATTCAGTGCACGTTTTTCGTTTTATATGAAGAAATGTTGCAAAAACATTTCTTCTCTAGAAGTTCGAGCAATCTAATATTTAAACTACTCAGTGAGAGTTTTACTTTAAATTAAACCCTTTTCACCGAATCCTATCACCAGTGAATAGTTATAGGAAATCATGTTCAGATAATGATTCATAGCAATTTTTAATTGAAAATTCGCATTGAAAGTTTCTCTTACAAAATTCTGTTCTACAACATGGATGTATTTTGCTATCGATTGTAGGATTTTTTCCAACATAATTTACAGCATTTATTAAAATTAAAACATTAAAATGTCAGACCTCAACGAGATGTTGTGCAACAGAGAGTCTGCGACAGTGAAAGAGATCATAGATAAATTTGTCCACATTGGTCCATATGCTGAATAAATTTATTCACCCGCAGAGGGTTTATCAATTTTCCAGATTGTTTACATTTTTCCGAGGTAGTCACAGACAAAAACAAATCCTCGTCAAATATTTAACATTCCTCTCCTTTGACAAATATTTGCTTCTGCAGAATTTCCATTGTGCTTGATACTCCGGGAAGTCATCGGGAAGAATAAAAACACCCCAGTGACACAATTTCCGGAAAAAGAAAGCAATTTTTTAAGATGGGTCACAGAGAGAATTTGTAGTCATCAATTTGCTGTATTTACTTGAGATTCATTCATGAGTGGAGTCTATTAATCTTGAATGATTCACCTTCTGCTCCTACAAGAGGTGCACAGAATAGAGAAAATCAAGGGGTATGTTTCGCAAAATGTTTAAATTTAAAAAGACTTATTTGCTAAATACTTTAAGTTTAAGCAAACACTTATGACCTAAACCGAGAGACCGCTTAACGTAATTAATCAAATAATGATTAGACTAAAATCCCAACAGTTTCCCACTAAGTCGTTTCTTGACTTAATCCGAGTGACGGATTAGTCAAAAACTGATGGAAATATAATCTGATCATAATTTTGATTAGGCATTATTATATATTTACCTTAAGCCTTCTCTCGGCTTAAGTCGTAAGTGTGATTAACATTATCCGTTAGCCAAGAGTGGAAATTTTAATCCAATATATTTATTGGTTATTATTCAACCTCAAAATTTAAGCTAACAACCTATTAGAAGAAATCAATCTTGTTTTTGAGTATACTTGAATATTTGTTTCTAGAACCCTAAAATAAGTTTTAAATTTAAAAGTTTATAGAGGGCATGGTCTTTTTTCAATATTTCAGTACCTTCCTTCGAAAATAAAATTATTACAATAGCTTTCCCAAAGGATTGTATCACTGGTAAAAATAAATGGATCAAATTGATCCGAATTTGATCCTTTTGCAAAGGATGGATCAAATTTCGAACTCTGAATGCACATTTATCATAATAGAACATGTTAATTTGATCCATCCTTTGCAAAATGATCAATTTGATCCTTTTATTTTTACCAGTGATAGCATTACACCAGGGGCCTCTCTACATTTCATTTTTCCATACGTTTTTGCATGGAGGCACTGAAGATTATTGGCAAGTTTTTTCCCAAAGAGAATTGACTTATCAATCTGATATATTTCTAAATCGTGCATTAAAAGCTATCTAAAAATACACATTTCATTATGCTCGCCGAAATAATACAAGAACTACGAGAAAATTTGTTTAACCCATTCCTTACCATGGTATTATACATCATACGCAAATTGTGTGATTTTAGATAATTTATTCCTGGGCAACTTTTATCCGAATTGCTGTCGGGAACGGATTTTTAGTAACTTTAGTTCTTCAATTACTTGGGAAAAGTGATCCGACAGACATGAAAATATATTTTGTTATTGTTTTCTTGTTTCGTGGGAAGTCATGCAAAATTGTTTCTCAAAATGTCGGACGGAAAATTCGACATCCCGTCGAATTTGTTAAAATTGGCCTTCATCCTCTTTCCTGATTAGAATTCTAGTTGACAATTTGTTTTATTGGATAGTTACTCTATCTAAATCAATGGAGTTTGTAATGAATTAATGCATAGAATTTAAATTCAGCGACCGTTAAGACGTGTGTTTGATACCCCGCGACCCCATACTAGATAATTTTTTTTCTTTTCAAAAAAATTCATTTATTAATCTGTAGGAAACTAATCCCAAAATATGAACATTCTATCTTAAGTATTTCTGGTACATTGAAACTTTGAAACTTTGAACTTTGAAACAATAAATTTAAAATTAAAAAACTTATTTTTCCGACAAATTTCAAATATAAATGTTACTAAATAAATTCGCATTACTATGCCCAACCGTGCTATCACACTAGAATTTTTTCAATTTGTAAATTCAATTTACTTTTCAGAAGATTTGCTTCAGAATTTATTTACTCGTAATTAATATTATTTGTGGCCAAAAAATAATATAAGTACAGTGATTTAGTGATAAACTTGCATGAAGTGAAGCTTGAGTATCGGGAGTAATTCATTAAGTTCCTCCAAAGCCATTCGAAGTAAATTATTGTGTTAAGAAATCTTAGTTGGGAGTTGGGACGACTTCATACAAATTTTCAATAAGACTCTGAGTCGCTGCATGAGCCCTTTGCCTACAAATCTTTTTTTCTGACTTTGGGGATCCTTCTGTATAACAGATATGTGACTTGTAAGACATTTCAAGTACTATCACACATTTTCCGGAGTCATTCACCATCAAGAATCTCGCGGCACTATTTAAAATTGAGCAAATTTCTTGCAAAATGTTTCCCGGCTTTCAGAATTCTCAAGTGAATTCTAGAAATCTTAATGCTCAATTGGCTCAATTGAATTTAAAATTAAAATGTGAAAAATCCTAGTGTGATAGCACCGTAAAATACATTTAAATTTTACAGTGGTCGAGTTCACAATTTCAAGAATGCTATTTAAGAGAGAAACACCCCTCAATAAAATTCCCAGAGAGTGAAATAAATGTGTGAAATGGAACAGAAAGTGGTGTTGTTCTCCTTTTCATTGATACCGTCAGCACAATTAATTAAATTTTCTTAATAGCAATTCTGTGTAATGTTTATGAGTCGATTTATACCAATGATATTGTCCAATGGGTGAATTTCGAGTATAGAGCACATAAGACTATAAATGGATTTTTCTCTGTCAATGATTTGTGATCAACTGTTCAGTGAATAATTATGGAATTGCACGAAATGAGAAGAGTGTCTCTCGTCTTTCCCAATTGTCCCTGGCCACTCTCTTACATAGTATTATGGCAATAGATATTTAAGAACAAGAAGGGCGTTTTTTTACCAACTAAAATTTCGCACTCTCGTGAAAGATAAATGAGGTTGTTTGAGACTATAAATAGATCTTTTTGCCATAATCGACTTCTTAAATACCCCACTCTCTGGCTAATTGAGTGATTTTGAGGCGCACACTTAATACAAGTAATGCCTAAAGATAATAAAGGGACAGATAATCCTAACCGGCTTATGTAGGTGAGATTCTTAACGTGAGCTAACTCGGAGTGCATGCAAATTCGATTTAGAGCTGAAGTTGGGAGACGCCATTCAGTTATCTTGAATCAAATTCGTGAAATTATACAAATTTTGTATTTAAACCAAAATATCAAGGATTTGGATGAACTGATAGAAAAGTGATATATGGATGAAATGTAGACCAGAATGTTCTCTATAATTTTCCTATAGAACATGATCTCATCGATTACTCAGAAGCCAAGATAAGCGAGGTTTTTTGTTTCTTAACTCGTTTTTTCATCCAGAGTGCCCCAAGTAGTCATTTGTTGAGCTTCAACTATTTCAAAGAATTGTTGTATTTTGTGGGACTTTCCATTTAAAACCCTATTTTAAGTGTCTTGGTGGAGTAGAGGTAGTCAAATTGGCATCTGAGTTATTTCAAAGCGTTATTATGGGAAAAATCAATTTTTTCACAATTAAACGGCAAAATATGAGTGATAGCGTAGTCTGAGTGGAAAATGATGTATGGACGAAATGTAGAGACAAATGTCCTCTACAATTATGCCGAAGTAATCATCAAAATCGGTTCAGCGACAGTCGAGATAATTGAGGTTATGTGATATTGAAATTGGTTTTTCGACTGTGGCGCCCCTGGTGTTGGTCCCACGAAGTTCAAATATTCTAGAAAGTTGTAGAATTTGGTGAGATCTTTCGTTTAAGCCCTCAGTCATCAAAATCGGTCACATAGAACCGGAGATATGATTTTTTGAATTTTGTGAACTTTGACCCCTCATATCTCCGGTTCTATTGAAACCACAGCGCGCATACGCACCATTTTGGAAACGTCCTAGACTGGACTACAACATACTAAAATTTCATTAACTTGCACAATGCCGTTTTTGAGAAAAGTGACTTTGAATTTCGATGAATTTTGACGCTATCACAGCGCCACCTGTGGTGACTTTTTGTACTTCCATCTGAAAGTGCTCATTGAGACTAAACCAAAAAGGTAAAATTTAGGTCGCTATGTTAATTAGAACCGGAGATAGAGGCCGGTCAATGTTCGAACTTTGACCCCTTATAGCTCGGGTCAGGGGTTATGGATCGACTTAAGGTTTTTTTTGTTTGATAGGTATAATCAACGGCTACAACATACTAAATTTTCAGCCCGATGCACAATGGAATTTTTGAGTTATTTAACTTTTAAGATTTAAAAATTTTCTTTTTAAAAAAAGCGCCCCTAGCGGTGGTTTTATGAACTTGCGATGTTAGAAGGAGAAGTGGCATTTTACGAGAGCTTTCCAAAAAGCCCTCACTTTTTAAATTCTGACAATTAGAACCGGAGTTATGGCCATTTTAAGAAATTTTTTTTGCACCCTTATAGCTCGGGTCAGGGGGGTCGGGGGACCTTAAGTTTGGTATTGATGGAAAGCTCTAAGGCCCAGCTATAACATACTAAAATTTGAGTCCGCTGAATGCCATAGGGGCGGAGCTATTGAGAAAACAAAAAAAGGGGGGTCTTCAAAATGGCGGAAGGAGGGGTGGGGGGTGGGGGGTCTATGCACCAAGTTGCAATTTTCACCCGATATATAACCTTTGCCGAAAACCGCAAGTCGATATCTTTTTTAGTTTAGGAGCTATTAAGCTCCAAAGAGCGGCCGGCCGGCCGGCCGGCCGGCCGGCCGGCCGGGAACGTAACTTAGCCACATATATATTCGGAATCAGGAAGTGGCGAAACACATTTTGGCCAAATTTGAGGTCGATCGGACGACATGAAATTTTGTTAGGATTATAGTAGGTGAGATTTTGTTAAGAATCTCACCTAATAACGATGCCTCGTGAGAGTGCCTCTTAATTATAATGGAAAAATGTCATTTAGTGTCAGCAAGTCTGCGGAAAAGAAAAGAAATTAATGAATGGCGGAGGAGAAAATGCGAAAAATTAGCACTGACTCAATAGATTTTATGTATTTATTTACGTTTTTGTAGAGATGAGGCCACATTTAGAAAATAGAGACATATTTTTATTTCTCCTTTGTCATGCTGGATAATTAGACAAATAAGCCAATTACTCAGTCAATGGGTCTCCAGGAACGAGGATGAAGCTGAAGCATGTGCTTGAACGTGACAAGTTAATTTAAATTCCACAATTCGATTTACTCTATCTCCCCATCGTCTCCAAACAATTTATTTATTTACCCCATCCTAGCTTTCGACCGCCCAATTGTAGTTCCATTCGGAAATTTGTCTGGGGAAGTCGTGGGAGAATGATGGTTCTTGCCAAGAAGATCAGTTCAACATTTGCAATCACTCACGGATTTAACGCATTTTCGCTACGATTGATAGTTTCACGCCGACAAGTCATTATTCTGTCTCTCTTTAGCACCATCAACATATTGAGTTACTTAATGGCAGTTTTGATAAATTTTATTACCTTGGAGTTGATGTACGCACAATTTATTCTGTTTAGTTTAAAGCAATTTTGCAATAACGCCTTGAGTAATAGGCGATTTATCGATTTTACTGTGTTTACAGAACTCAAATTGGTTAATGAATTATTTTGGGAATGCAATTAAAAATTTCATTTAAATCTACATAAAAAAATCAAATGGCAATTGCTTATAATTTTTATGATTGGTAAAATAAACATTTAAAAAACATCTTAAAAGATTAAATTTACAGAATTAAACTGGAAAACTCAGGCAGAATTTTAACTTGATGTTATGTTCTTCCAAATTGAAAAAATTTGCATCTTTAAATTCCTAAATCGACTTTTGCTTAACTGTAAATGTCTATTTTTTTTATATGGTCGAAGTCAAAATCTCGAAATCCAAAATACCAAAAGCCAAAGTCCCGAATTCTTAGGTTTTATATCTACTCGAATGATCGCACCTGCGATTGTTGGAGGCAAAGGGAAATTTTCTGTGTTTTGTGAAATTGTTCTACAAATTATCCTCCGTATAATTTCGTTCCTTTCAAAATTTAACCATTCGGTATTTTGGTATTCGAGATTTTGACTCATTAGGGATATTATGGTTATTCGAGATTTTGACCTATTTGGGAGTTCAGCTTATTCGGGATTTTGGCTTACAGGATTTTGACCCATTCGGGATTTTGTTTCTTTAAGATTTTGGTTTTTCTAGATTTTGGCTATTCGAGATTTTGATCAATTGGGGATTTCGACTCATTCGGGATTTTGGCTTTTAGGATTTCAAGCCATGCGGGATTTTGTTTCTTTAAAATTTTAGCTTTTCTGGATTTTGATTTTCAGTATGTTGGCTTTCGAGACTTTGATAAATTTGGGATTTCGACTCATTCGGGATTTTCTTTCTTTAAAATTCTGGCTTTTCTGGATTTTGGTTATCGGTATTTTGGCTTTTGAGATTTTGGCTATTCGAGATTTTGACCAATTGAGGATTTCGACTCATTCGGGATTTTGACTTTCAGGATTTCGAGCCATTCGGGATTTTGTTTCTTTAAAATTTTGGCTCTTCTGTATTTTGATTTTCAGTATGTTGGCTTTCGAGACTTTGACAAATTTAGGATTTCGACTCATTCGGAATTTTCTCTCTTTAAAATTCTGGCTTTTCTGGGTTTTGGTTTTCGGCATTTTGGCTATTCGAGATTTTGACCAATTGAGGATTTCGACTCATTCGGGATTTTGGCTTTCGTGAATCCTACCCATTCGGGAATTCGAGTGATTCCCAAATCACTCGAAGATCACATCACTCAAGATTTTGGCTTTTTTAGGATTTCGGCGTTTTGGATTTTAGCTTTCGATATTTTAGCTTTTGTTATTCAAGATTTCTAATAACGTTATGCTGACTACATTTTACTACTTGGGTAGGGAGAGATGGGGATGCATTTATATACGATTTTTCGCATATTTCTAAAGGAAACTGGGTCTTACAATTATTTTATTTAGTTCCACTTTTGTTTCGCTGACCTGAATTACATTACGTTAAAGCCCAATTTCCTTTAAAAATATGCGAAAAAATACATATTTATTAATATATGCCCACAGTTCGGTGTAGCCCCAACTTCCCTCACAGTTTTAAACTGAACAGAAAATAAAAAAAAATTATATATTTAACTAATATTCTTAATGTTCCTTGATCATAAAATTGAAGTATTGTATACAAGCATGTGGCAAGTTAATTTTTTATATAGAGCTATTTGATTGAAGCCAATTTCCTAAATTGATCTCGGACTTAGCTCACAGTGTTCCGAGGAAAAAATGAATTTAAACAAAAATTTAGTATATTTATTCCTCCATGCGGAAAGATATCTTATAATACGGAAAAACTTCTCACTTTTTAGATATTTAGCGCAACGGTTGCGAGTGCAAAAAAAATCTCATATAAATTTAAATCGAAATATGAGAAAGTGGCTTCAAATTTCAGGCAACTTGCCAGGGTCGTATTGTATAGATATATTATAAAGAATAATTTCATTGCAAGGTAATAATAATAATAAGGGTAATAAACATATAAAAAATAAAACTGAATTTTAATCCTCTTTTAATTAAATTAAACTAAGACTAGGTATTTTATGAGCGATTTTGAATATCTTACATTTTTTTTAAATCGACCGCTCAGAATAAGAAATGAATAACTCGCACTCGCAGTAGTCAAATTTTACAGGAGAGTGATTTGAAGCTGAGATTTTACATGAGGAGTATAGGATTTTTGAGATTTAAAATCTTCTAAAAATTGCTAATTAAGATTTAAAATATCTAATTAAATATTTAATATTGTGAAGTATTTTACTCAAAGCATTCAAACTTTTAACGAATCACAAAAGCGATGGGATAAAAAATAATGTTTAATTAATTAAAATTCAGATAATTTGATATCGATCTTGAGGTATTAGTGTCACATTTTTTAATGTTCTCAATATGTCATAGTAAATAGTCAAATTCATGCAGTAACTGTCATTGAAATTTTTCTTTTTACAATAAATCGACTATAATAAGAAATCCATGTGAAAAGCTAAAAATTTTTCAGTCTGCATTGCAACTCTTTACTGTCTAACGCATAATTAATCTCGACTGAATTTTCTGTCGCACTTACAAATGATCCCACTATGGCGTCTCTTGCCAGGGAAATGATCTCCAATTCATCATGTTCAGCTGATGCTCTCTGTGTCTGCTGAAATGATTGTGTTTAATTGCGTGGCACTGTGTGATAAGTGTAAATCTCTTTTTCAGAATGCAACTGCAATGGCCATTCCAGACGGTGTCGCTTCAACATGGAACTGTTCAAGTTGTCAGGACGCACTTCCGGGGGGGTCTGCATCAACTGTCGACACGCGACCACTGGCCGTCACTGTCACTACTGCAAGGAGGGCTTCTACAGGGATCCCACAAAACCACTAAATCATCGAAAAGTGTGCAAACGTGAGTATTCTCTCCTTTCTTGCTGGGATTCCTCTCCAACGGGGCTCCCAAACATGCCATAAGATATGAGAATGGAATGTTGTATAAAACCTCGCGAGGAGACACACATATCCCGAAGAAACGATAAAAAAAAGAAAACAAGAAGCGCATGTCGTAAGAGCCAAGGGGATGAATTGAAGATGACCACAATTGAAAGACTATATCAACACAAGATATTGTTGAATGACGTTGGGAGAAACAAATTCGAACAGCGGGATACGAACAACTTCTTGAAAATCTCTCCATTGTTGCTACATGCATAATTTATTGGGACCACAGACTCGCATTGAAAATACCACTCTCTCGGTAGAATTGTCCCCTTATCACGCGGAAAGGGGCAGCATAGAGACGTACAGTCCAAGAGGGAAATGCAAGTTGAAAGAATCTGATTTAAAATATTGCCAACAATGAGCATGTTATACTGCAAATAGCGCGTCCACCACAAAATTTGATATGTATCTGAGGAATTGTCGGTATTTCCAATTGGGAAACACTTACACAAACTTGGATGGTAACATCAAAGAACCTCTCCACATGAAGTGGATAAAAGGTACTTCAAAAAGGGTTGTTCATTGAAACGGACTATCCTTAGTCTTAATGGTAACTTACTTCTAGATGTTTTTTAAATCGATTAATAAAATTTTGTCTTTGGGTCCTTAAATCGAAACGTGTAGTAGGGTGATAGAAACTACCAGCTATTTAAATAAAGGCCCATGCATTGGTAGAAAGAGTCTCTTGTCTTTATAACATAGATATAAAAGAAAGGAATAACTTAAAATAAGCAGAGACATGCTTATATCAGAGAATTTTTATGAGGCTAATCACATAAATGGGCGTGGCCTAATTTACTAACAGCAACACTTATGCATTACCAATAAATAAGTTTATGGAAATGGATATTCTTATGTGGAGCATCACGGTATTCTTTTATTAAGCTGTCAAATTTTAGAAAAAAATAGCTTTGCTCCACTATTAGTCCTAAAATGGGCGGGACTTAAAATTATTTTTAAACTGAATTTAGTCTGAGAATCTAGTACTACCTCCCTGCAAAATTTAAGATATCAATTATTACCTATGTGTTCAGTCTCGACGTCCACGCAAGTGTCAAACTGGATACCCCCTCGCTTAGGTAATATATCAATCACAATTCAATATATTAAGTAAAGTCATAAAGTACACCGACTGTATGTATTTTCAATTGTTTTCTATTTATTTTTAATTGAAAATATAATAACAGTATACGCTTTAGGAAGAAACTGTTCTTCCGCAAAAATCGAAGAGTATAGTAATAGCTTTAAGGGATTCTCATACAGATGTTTAACATTCTAAAAAGAATCGATATAGGTAATAGTCATATGTCATTACTTCTTTAAATTTAATTGAATTCTATTAATAAATAGAAAGGAAAAAATCTTTTTGTACCGTGGATAATACTAATTACAATTGTGGAGCTCGGAGCAAAAAAACTCTAAGTCGTGTATTTCCCTATTAAAATAGCGTTTTTTTGCTCTGAGCTCCTCAATTATCTCATACAATATACCATTTGCTCTTAATCCGAGACACTTTCACAAATTTTAAAAAGAAACTTAAAATTATATTTAGTAACATTTGATGAATCTAATGATTTTCGGCCAATGAAATAGTTTTTAATGCCTCTGACACACATTTTAGATCGGTAAAATTCCATGAAATCAAAATTCGCGTCCCTTTCTTTATCAAAAGATTTGTATAAATCTGTCCAACTCTTTCGACTCCAAATTGGACTTAACTCAATTTAATTTTGTGTGATGTTCAAAAGAAGAAGAAGAAGATTGTAAAAGAGCAGGATAGATATATGCTGAACTTTTAAGAAAAAAAGGGATGTGAATTTTGATTTTATGAAATTTTCCTGATCTAAAAGGTGTGCCAGAGCCATAAGAAGTGAAAACACGGGATTTTGATCTTTGATCTTCTCCTTCTTTATTACTTGCCAACGTTTCGGAGCTTGATGGCTCTTTCTTCAGGTATGGAAATAGAATGGTGTAAAAAGGGTGTCAAGGAAATGGTTCACTACTATTTTTTCACAATTGGACAAAGTGGACATCACGATGGTCAGATTGGGAATTGCTGAAACGTTGACAAGGAATAAAGGAGGAGAAGATCAAAGGTCAAAATCCCGTGTTTTCACTTCTTTGATGAATCTAATTTCACTTCTACGTTTAGAATATAGCGGTCTTCAGACTTAAAGTTTAGCCCAGTTCCCGAAAGTCTCTAAATGCTAAATATAGCATCCAAAGTTATCAGTTTTTCAGAATCTATTAGATCATTTGCTCTTAATTATACTAAGTTAAATGTTTCCATAAAATCTTCACTGATAAGAAATTAGACGAATTAAGCCATGCGACTAGACCTTAAGTCTGAAACCTGTTTATGGCGAAGAAGTGTCTTGGAATAAGGGGAAATGGTGTATTGTACGAGATAACTTGTATTGTCTATAATTAGATTTCTAGGATAATCCACGAATCGATATGACGTTAGGGGAAAGTGCCTAGGCTTCGTACGATCCCAAGCTTCGTAATGACTAAATTTTCCCCATGTTTTCAAAATATGGGTGCGATGAGTCACATTTATTGAAAAACGTAAGAAAACTTTAGTCATTTCGAAGCTTGGGATTGTATGAAACATGGGCACTTTCTCCTAACCAGTATCAAGTTTTATTAGGTTACACTTAGGTTTGAAGTTAGATGCTAAGTATAATTCAGTTATTAGAGCGTAAGTATCCGAGTCAGAGTTGATCAGATTATGTGAATGTGCCCCCATAGCTCAATATGGTTAAATAGCCAAAGATACCCAGTTCAAGCCTGGGTGAAGGCGGGAATTTTTCTGTCCCTACTTTAGGAAATAAAGAATTGGGCATTGGGTGTCACATGCTCTGACTGACGATCTAATACAAATACAATCTTCTTGGGATTACGTACAAAGTTCAAACACTCACAATAATAATTCAGTTATTTCATTTTTCTCCTTAATCTGCACCTCTTCATAATGGCATGTTACGAAGATTGTTTTTGTTTTCGGATTACCGGTATATCAATTGTCTTTAAAGGGTTAATAAAATTCAAAATAATTCCTGAGGAATGTACTCTAAATAGAGTGCGATAAATTTCCTGAAATGGTACTGCTTAATACACGCATAAATCAAGGAAGATTATCCTGGCATGTTGTAAGCCTTGACGCCATTAGCTTTAAGCGGTATTGAATATCAAATAGTTTACTAATCTCTTCCTAAAGATCTCTATCTAACAGCAGTGCTAATCTTTGTTGCCATCATTTAGCAGCAACAATGTCGAACATGGAACATGCAAGGTGCACCCGCGAGCTCAATGACTGACCTCTCGGGTCGAGAGTATGTTTACCGATGCTCAATGGGTGAATGTGAGCAAAATGACAAATTTGCCACACACATGGCACAGTTTAATGGGTGAGAACTGATGACCCTGTCAACACTTAAGACCGGCAGTTTACACCAGAGAGTCCCATGAACTCGAAGTGACGATGAGGCGCACCGCAGACATTCTAAAAGGTGGTATTTGCCTCGGTCACTATCTCTGTTGGCACATTTCGAATTAGCTCATCACGATTCACTTGCTAATTTTGGATTGGCATAAATTTGCACTTGAAATCCACAGAGATGATTGGTGGTTTTCCTCCATCGATAAATAACTATAAGTGCAAGTGCAAGAAATCCGTTGCATGGATTATTTACTGCTCATCCATTGCCATTTTTACGGCTCCATTCAATAATAGTTTATCGGTGAACAATTTCAATTGGTAATGCTTTTGCACACTATCAACTCAATAGGCTTTTTCACACTTGCAACCGTCAATAGTAAAAACTTTAATTACATCCCGCATTAGTGCTATTAAATAATGACTTTCCAGCAAGAATGTTTATCTTCCCGCCTCCGATTCGACACTGAATTGTTTTATATGCCTTTTTGTGCTTCTTTTAACTGCAATTCTTTCGTTAGAGTCACAGCTCTATATTGCAGGGGTAAATGTCTTGACATTCTCAGATCTTGAATTTGTCAGCTATAAATAGATTATCTGTCCTGACTGGTCGATCGGCTGTTTTTTAGATGTTCAACTGCTTCTAGAGATAAAACGGTGAGAAATTTAAGCTTGAAGTTTTCAACAAGAAAAAACATATTTAAATAAACGCTAGAATTTTAAATGCAGACGATTATCTAGTGCAGTAGAGTCTCGTTATAGTCCATATTTGGTTCCAGATTTGACACTTGGGTCGCACTATAGTCCATGTAATTTTTTTAAAATTATCAACGACTTTTAGTATTGAAATTGCTCGACGGCTTCCACTTTCTTTGTGATTGTGGTACTTGTCCTTGCTCTCTTCATTGTGGATCACAATTATCACAACTACTTAATAAAGTTTGCCAAAAATATTAAAATAATTATGCATGTCGCATACTAAAAAACATAACCTAACTTAAAATCAGTGTTTTGAAATCAACGGTCGATAAATTGTGGACTATAGAGCGATGGCCTATAGCGAGACTCTACTGTACTACTTCTTTGTTTGAATTTATGTCAAGTGAGTTTACGTGTTGGTGCATTTTTCAAAATGGAAAAATTTTAAGTCTGTGCAATGATTAGGTCATTTGATAAAATAAATTTAAAGGCAGTGGAAATTTATCCGAAGATAGTAAAGGAACTAGGAGCATCTTTCTCTTGAAAATCAGTTGTGTGTACTTGGTCATTTTTAGTTTTAAGTTGGTCTGCAAAATTTCGGCACATATTTGTTCCAAAAATTAGCTCGTCCACGGACATCATAATTTTTGGCATAATCTTGTTCATTTTACGAGACTCAAAAATATACCCAACATTAGCAACGAATTTGTTCCAAAAATTAGCTCGTCCACGTATACCGAAAAGTTTTGGAATAAATTTGTACCTTCCATGAGAAACAAAAAGATACCCAATATTAGTAACGAATTTGTTCCAAAAAATAGCTCGTCTAGTATAAAATGGTATCCCTCCTCTCACACTCAGTCACCCGTCACCAACGAAGCGAGGAGGACGCCATATCTGTGGAAATTTTCGTGCTACATGGTTTCACTTTTTTAATTCGAGATTCCCTTTCCCTCCTGCTGCCAATACTCGCATTTGATTTCATCATGCACGCGTCTGTATAAAACGCTCTTAAGCTGATTCTTATTTGATGTTCCTTATGAACTTTCGCTACCGAAATCCATCTCGACTGAAGTATAGGCCTTAACTGTAAGACAAAATCACTTTCACGGAATTGTTCCAGACAATGGAAACCAAAAGATTCCCCATATGAGTAACAATTTCGTTCCAAAAATTACCTCGCCCACGGACACCAAAAATTTTTGGAACAAATATGTTACAGATGTAGGAATAATACTGTTATAAAAAAAATGTACCAATTTGTTCCTCACAGTGGGAACAAAACAGCCGAGTGCAACAAATTCTATTCCAACTCTCTGGGACAAATTTGTATAAAAAGAAATCAACTCAAATATATAGACATTCCACCGTATCAAGACGGTTCCAAAAGAAAACTCCAAGAAAATTGTAACTATATTTCGTAACAAAACTGTAAAGAAAACTTTTTGGAACAAACAAATATCTTATCTAGGTACAAATTGATTCCAAAAAAAATTTGTTCCAAGGAAAACTTGTTCCAATATTTTGGTCAGTGTCCAAAAGTTTTTACCGTGACGCTAAAAAATCAACAAGAACCTTTTCCAGTGCTAGTTTCTTAGCCTTGGACCATTTACGTACATTAAAACCGATTTTATGAATTGTGTTCTAACTATGTACAAGTCTTGGACTAATGATCCTAAATTAATACAAGAATTATTTCAGTCCACTGAAGATTCGCTTTCAAATCAAACAAAGCTATAAGAACTTCTTATCGTCTTTTTAGCTCGGGTCTGGGTAAGGGAAAGCATGCTATCTTTGAACGACTCAAGCTTCGAACAACTCATTTTTTTCAACATTATTTCAATAAATTTGATCCATTAAAATATTATAATTTAAAGGCTGGTCCAGTTCCTTAAATTTCCTGAAGTTTCCTTAAATTTTTTCGGTCAAATCTGTTAAGTCGTCCAAATATAGCGCGCTTCCTCCTGCATATGTTTGAAATTTTTCTGTTTAAAAACTTTTAAAGGGCAACTAGGGTAAGTGTGCCAAATTCCGGCCAGCTTGCAATTTCGGCCACCTTTTTTGTTCCTCTAATTTCCATGAACTTTTAGATTTTAAGTACTCTAGAGATTATACAATGCAAAAGAATAACAAAAAATGTAGCTTCGACAAACAAAATGACGTGAAAAAGATATTGGAAGAATTCCCGAAGGGCAAGGAACTATGAGAATGAAGATGGCCGAAATAGGGCACCAAAGCTATGTCTATATTTATATTCATTTTAAAATGTCTTAAGAATGATTATAGAGTAAATAAAAACGGTAAACTCTTTACAAGGGTCCAAGCAACACTCTTTAAGAAGAAAGAATAAAAAAAATTAATTTGATTTTAAAATATTTCATTTCAAACTTGAGACTTTGACGCTTGCATGCAATTATGCCGAAATTTGGCACACTTACCCTACAGCATACTAAAAAATCGAAAAGGATTGTCTGGTTTAAAGCGATTTATTTTTCAAAATGGTTTTGAGATGGACTACAACATACTAAAATTTCTTCAAAATGCAAGCTCTAGTATTCAAGATCATATTTTCAATATGTGGTTCTGAAAGTTTGTAGGTTCATTTCGTAATTCCCTTCAGTGAATCCCAAATACTATAAGTTTAACTCGTCTTAACCACTGCACTATGTTGATTTGTCGGAGCTGCAGAAAGATGAGCATTACCTTTTGCGATTTTAAATTTAGTAAGGAATCTGAGAAAAGTGCTTTTTTCGTTGGTCCAAACGGTTGAGCCACTCTCGCTTCCTTTCGAAAAAAAAAACATCGCTTTCAATTAATTAATGCCACTCAGTCATCTTGTGTATTTGTTCTTGTGTGTGCAGATGGAGCAAAAACGTGCGAGAAAGAGAAATATTTTAATAATAATAAACACTGAATAAAATAAACACACATTCGGGTTCTTTTCTTACAAGAGCACAGTGTGACTTCATTAATGAGATGCAGAGCCCTCCCCCTCCGTGGCAGTTGGGGGGAGCGATGACTTTGTGTGCTAAAGTCATTAGAAAGTGAGACACTGAGAGTGGACGAATGCTCTATTTGCTCCTCTTTTGTCGCTTCGTTTCACGCCAAAAACATTAGTCCAGGAGGTGGGACAAGGGACGGTGAGATGTGAAGAAAAGGAAGCTATTTGCATTTGAGGAGATCCCATACAAGAGCAAATAGAGTAAATGCAATCTGCAATTGTACAAGAACAAACTGATATTTGAGCATTTGCAGTCTTTGCTTGCTCACTAGTCAGATTTGCACTCATCTGAGATTAAAGTCGGTAAGATTGTGTGAAAAGCATTTTCAGAAATTATGGGAAATTGCTTTAGGACGTGCTCAAATTTAACGGAATCATACAGGATATCTCCGGAGATTTCAATTGGTTTGAAAATATGATTATTGTTTGGTAAAATAGATTAGGTATTCTAACACTTTGCCACAAAACTCAGTGTTCATTAATTCTCAGTGCTTCCTTAATAGATAAATTTAGTCAGTAAATTCAAACTAGACACGAAAAGCTACTCAAAATTTAAATTATAAATATCTTATCCTTCTCAAAAATTTAAAAAAAAATATGGTAAAGATAATTTTTTTTTTATTTTTCTGAAATATTTAAAAAAAAAACATGTTAAAATATGGATAAAAGTGGATGATTAAACAACAACCAATATTTGTATTTAAAAAAACTGGGAAATATAATTTTGGTTATAAAATACCCAGACCAAAACGGCCGAAATGTTAATAGCGTTTAATTTCCGTTATTAAATAAACAAGAAACATCAAAAACTTTTTGCAAATCTTTAAATATTTAAATGAAATTTTATTTAATTTAACTTTCGCTAGCAATTTAACTGTCAGTTAAGTTTATTGTTATTATTAATATTCAGTTTCTGGTATGTATCAGAAACTAATATAGCGAATTCTTTTAAATTTTTGATATGCTTAGAAAATAACTAAAACCGGTATACTCCATTAACCTATTCCTTAATTTATTATTTTCGTGAGTTTTCCAAAGTACGTTTGGAGGATCTTCTTAAGAACCTTTTTGTAATATTGTACATATATTGATTAAATCTATTTTAAAATCTTTATTAATATTTTGATTGATTCAACAAGTTTAAATCGAGTTGTTCTGTTTATAGAGAAAGTTGTAGGATAAACAATTTTTTGGTCGTAAATGTTTAGCAAATGAGTCTTAAAACAGAAATAAATTAAATAGTATCATTTGATAAAGAATAGGTAAAATCAATAATAATAGATTGTATAATAATAAAGTAATATTAGATTCAGTCTGATCTCTGATCTACGAAAATCTTTAGCTTGTAAAATTTGGTAAACGAAATTTATATAATGGATATCTTATCGAATGCTATGCAAGCCATTTTAAGGAGACTTCGTTCTCGGGGCAGACCTAGAACAAGGTGGGTGAATCAAATTTAGGATCTTTCCTTGGAACACCTTAAAATCGACAGGCCTGAGCTGTTAAACTGGATGTCCTGGATCAGCGACCCCAATAGGGATAGCGCTTGAAAATGTTGATGATAATGGACCTCTAATCGATTATCTTAAGTTCTCAGTGTGAGACAGTTTGGGATAAATCTTTACTGACAAACTTTGCAAGCTTATTCTAAAGGATCAGCCTGAGTATATTTGGCCCTTATACGGGCTTCAGACCTAGAGCTTAGCCATATGGCCTAACTTCTCTAATTTCTTCTTAATCAAGATTTTTTGGAAAATTATCACTTAAGCTTGGTCAACATGGGCAAGTAATCCATTAAATTTTGAAAAACCAATAGAATTGGTTGCTATTTTGAAATTCTATAACATTGGGAATTGGGCTAAACCTTAGGTTTGAAGCCGGCTTTAGACCTGTATTTTTTCATTGTCTTCTTTTCTCTTTGCAATTATATACCAGAGTGAGGAAATTTAAAATATCAAATTATAAATGATCTTGAATTATAGTGCTATTACAATCAAAAATGCACATATCTTTTTTTAGCACTTTACTGTTCTAAAATGCTTCTGCATTATCGACTTTTCTTTGTTTTGGTTCCTGTCTTGACTGTTTTTCTCAGTCATCGTTGTGTTGTAAAACCAACAAACAGTCGCGACAGAAACCAACTCAAAGAAAAATCGATTATGTAGAAGCATTCATTGGAGTAACACTATTACTCTATGTCATAATTGTTCTTAGATGTGTTTTATACCTTATACTAAAATCCGTGAGAACCATTACAATAGTTTATGTTTTCTTTGCTTTGCATTGCCTCTGATTATATTTTTCAATCCAATGGGAAACTTTAAATTTTAAATGCTAACAAAATAACTCATCCTAAAGTATTTTGATTATGTTTTTTTTATTCGCACAACGGTGTACACCGCAGACATATATATCGTAGAAATAATTAAAATTTATCGCTGTGCAAACCAGCCAGTCTTGCCGCCATATAGAGAGCATTATGCGCCCCTCCAGATCGATAATATTTCTGGGAAAAATGTTCCCGTTCTTGCCGTGTTTTCGACAGTAATCCTCCCGAGGCAGGATAGAAAATCAACTTCAAATGACGATATATTTCACAACGAAGAAAATTGTAATTAATAAGTCCCTCGGGAAGATGATGTTGAATTTCAGTGTAGATGAGAGTCTGCAAATGACATCACCTCGAGCACTATAGATGAGATGTATCTCTCCTTGAAGATTGTCTCCACAATTGCCGTCACCAACTGTTGCTCATCCGAGTGATACGGAGCAGAAGAGAGGATGATAGTTGGGAAAATTGCTGACAGAAGGAGCAGAATATTTGACAAAAAAAGTTCTTTTTCGAGGAGTTGGACCAATAATCCTGAATAATTCACCACTCTGGGTGGTGTATTAATAATTCATTTGGGGCCAAAACTTCACGTGGATGGCAACAGTTCTTGGCAAATAGACAAACAAAAGGACAGTTGGAACTTGGGAAAAATCGAGGAAATTTATTAGGCACGCCAGAGTGAGCACGTGAAAGAATTTCATGTCATTTCTTCTGCTCATTTTCCCGAGGGATTTTTTTTCAGTATTTAAGGAAAGAAAAAAAAAGAAAAAGGGCCCAAGTAGCATAAATAAATCGTAATGTAATAGTACTGATCTCTTGACGAAGATTTTTTAAAAAAAATTAAAATAGAGGAGACTCAATTGCACAATGCGATAAAGTCAACCATTAAATATGAAATCTATCACAAAATTTAGAATAAATCAGACAATGTGAGAGAAAAATTTGTAGATTACGACAGATTTAATCGTAATATGTGACAAATCCGACTTTACGAATAAATTGTAAAATGGGAAATTAATCGTCTACAACGCGTGTAGACCTTAATACGAAATGTGAAAGAATTTATTTTAAAAATGTGTTAAAATCAATCAGAAAAAGGTATGCAGTCGATTGAAGAATGGTTTAATTTATTAATATTAATCGTATCGGAATACTTTTGTAATGTAATCATGTTATATTGCTGTTGTATTCCGTGATGGAAGAATCCGCAAAGTGGATTGTGTTGACCGTGCACGAGCGCCTTTCCCGTAGTGTGAATGCCAGTGAGTGAATGCTTCTTCCATGCTCCTGTCCTGAAGTTTTTTGGGCAGATGCGGTGCATTTTTATTACGTTTTATCACAGTGAAAATGTCTTTTCCTGACATTTAATTGCTTGCACCGGGCAGGACTCGAACTCATAACTTTACGAGTCGAGTTTTAAATCTTGTCCGCCCAAGATCCAACGGTTTTGCCTATCGCGCCACTGAGATCCCCATGGTTTAACCCTTTAACGACGAGACACTTTTTACGGACTGAAAATCAACAATAAAAATTAAACTGAGAAACATAATCAATGGTAAGTCTTACATCTAACCTTGGAAAGTCCAACAGAGTCTGATTCGGTTTATTTTGTGCTTCTATGAACGATTAGGGACAAAAATAGCCCAAAAATTTAAGTAATTTTTCTGACAATACCAATGAATAATATTTTTCGTTTTAATGAAAAATATTACGTATGAGTATTGTAGTTTTTATTGTTTCTTTTATAATCAATTATGAATTTGAGGAATCAAAAATTCTCTATTTTTGAGCTTAAATATTTACTACAAAGCAAATAGCTAGAAACTTGCAAAAAATATTCTAGATTCCTTCAACCTTCTACTTTATAATTATGTACAGACATAAGGAAAAATTAACTTTAGGTAGTCAATTCAATTCAATTTTCAATTCAATTTCAATTTCAATTTATTGATAGCACACAAAAAATAGGGTAGTTACCTCTTACAAATTTGTGGCAGGTAAAACTAAAAAAAAAGTAAGAAAAAAAATAACAAAAAACAACAGAAAGAGAAAAAGGAAAGAGAAAAGTGAAGTACATTAAAACTAAAACTAAAGAGAAAGAAGTTGCCCACCATGTTCACTCTGAATATAATCCCGAATTGCATCCGGAGATCTTCGATTTTGTGGCGCAAGATGTATACACCTCTAACGAATAATGTGCGTCTGAAGCACTCATGAGTGCATTTCAGCACTATGAGTCCCCTGACCCTGGCAGACCCTCCACCAGTCACGAGAGAGGCCAGGTATCCAGGACACCCAGACTCAAGGAGGCGAAACAAAAAAAAATAGAGCGCGCATAAGGAGAAGGGATGGAAGATCACATCCCACTAGATATTGCGAAAAGCAGAGATGTGGTCACGTGGTCGCAGCCCACAGACATACCTGACGCAATTATTAAAAGCAACAGAGAGCCGGCGAATAGTCTCGCTATCTGCCAGAAAAAATAGCTCTGCTCCATAAGTGAAGAAGGGCAATAGCAGTGCTCGAGTTAGAAGCAAGCGTGTATCATAGGGTGTGATGTCCCGGTAGCGACGGAGGGTACATAAAGAATAATTTACCTTGCGGCAAATAGAGGAAGCGTGGTCAGACCAAGACAAGGTATTGTTGAAAATAATGCCTAGGTTCTTAACCTGGTCCACAAAAGGGATAATTTCTCCGTGAAGGAGTAATGGATAAGACGTGACATGGGCTGATTTTTTATAAATAATTATAGCCTGCGACTTTTTTGGATTTAAGAGTAATCCATTCGAAGTGGACCAGTGCTCAACTCTCGCCAAGTTCTCATTCATTAGCTTAAAAGTAGAGGAAGGGTCAGAAGGATCACCTTCTACGTAGATTTGGAGGTCGTCTGCATACAAGTGGTATGAACAGTTGCGCAGGACAGAGGGTAAATCATTAATAAAAAGAGAAAATAAAAGTGGACCAAGAATAGAGCCTTGGCCAATGCCTTTAGTTAGATAGGCCGGAGCGGAAAATTCGTCCCCAAGCTGTACTACTTGGAACCTTCCGGTGAAGTAGGACTTAATGAGAGCGACAGCAGGAGAAGAAAAATTGAAAAAGTTCATGAGTTTATAGCATACTAAGTCATGCGCAGACTGTCAAACGCCTTGGTGAAGTCAAGTAAGACCAAAACCACAAAGTCATGGTTAACTTTCAAGAGAGCTGATACAGTGCTATGACCAGAACGGAATCCTGATTGAAAGTCATTGAGCAACATGTTATGAGATAAGTAACGAGAAATTTGATCGTGAAGGATAAATTCAAATGCTTTGGAGAGAACAGAGAGTAGACTGATTGGTCTAAAGTCGGATGGAGAACTGGGGTTAGAAATCTTTGGAATTGGCACTACTAAAGCCTTTTTCCAAGAATCAGGGAATACTGAGGAAGTAATAACATTGTTAAAAGTATCCGTGAGCACTGAGATTATTTCCGGGAGTAGAATCTTAATGAAGGCAAGAGAAACGCCATCACACCCCATGGCATCCGACTTAACACGGGATATGGCGTGAGCTACGACCTCATGCGAGACGCAGTCAAAGCCAAAACCCTCCCAGGGAGCTGATGGGAAAGAAGGACACATGACTTGAGTGATATGAGATGCAGACGAAATGAATAAATTAAGTTCATCTGCAGAAAGTAGTCCATCAGCGCGCAAGCTTATAGAAGGGCGTAGGCCAAGTTTCTTAACATTTCCCCATAGCTTTCTAGAAGGGAGCTTGGGGTCTACGAATTTATGGAAATGATGTTTTTTTGCCTTCCTGATAAGACTGCATACTTTGTTGCGCTTACTACGGAAGGCAGCACGATCACGGGCTGAACCAGATCTTTTCCATTTTTTATATGCAGCATCACGCGCTTTAATATGGAAGATAATATTTTCAGTTATCCAAGGAGTTAGTAGACCACGTATAAGAACTCTTCTTTTAGGTACTACCCTGTCGTAGAGGCAATTGATATTCTCAGTGAGAATAGATACCCTCTCATTTGAGCTTGTGGCCCAAAAGAAAGGTCTCCAATCAATTTGAGAGGCAGCTAGTAGCGCCACAGTATGGTTGCATTTGGAGATGTCTGTCACTATCTTGAATTCATTCTTAGGCTTAGGTAGGCGTATATTGTAGGAGCCATAAACCAGATCATGGTCTGAAATACCAGGCAATGGCTCCTGGCCATAGTGTATCAACTTTTGCTGATCACTACAAGGAAGAATTACAAGATCCAAAAGTGATCCTTGTCTGGTAGGATTAAAAGGGACATGATATAGAGAATATGAGGAGAGAAGGTCGAGAAATTGAGCACTGAGTCTGGAGTTGCTTATAAGATTGATATTGAAGTCACCCATTATGATAAGTTTATCATAAACTAGGGCAACTTCGAAGAGGGACTCGGCTTCTGAGACAGAAATAATTGGAGGAGGAAAATAGCAAGAAAAAATGGACAAATTAATGCCAGATATAGTTAATCAGACTCCTATGTATTCAAGTTTATTGAAGTTGCCAGAGCAGAGTAATGAAGACGAGAGATCATTACGCACATAGTCAGGAAAAAATATTTTCTTTATGGGACACCGATGTTCCAATCGTCCTTAAAGGGTTAGTGATTGAACGTAAAGTAAGTTTGTATTTGAATATTATGGAAGATTGAATTGTATTCTGCCATGACGTGCTACTTGGGATATTATCAGTATTTCAACGTCCAGAACCTTCAAATAATAACTTTAAATTTATACCATTTTTACTTTTTTTCTTTAATAAAAACGCAATTTACGTGTTCATTCTTTTGTAAAAATTACTTTTTTGTCAAAAAGCACGTGTTCAAATTAGTTTAAGGGAATTAAATAACAAAATTTAAGTGCCTTTGACTTTTCTTAGAATGTTCTTTCTTCAATTTCATGGCAATATTTTCAAGAGCGCTCAAGAATTAAACAATCAGCCGTGTTTTTGCAAAAAAAAAGGCACTCCTCGACCAAAAACGTGATACTTTACTGGCGTGTTTCTATTAGAAAGAGAGAGAGTTTGTGTCTTTTTTAGCCTTTTACAAGAGGGCAAAACTTGAGAATGTCTGTCCAGTCTGGAGACATGAATCAAGATTTAATCTGATATACAACCTAAAAGTTGTACAAGAAGTAAAATACCGCACAATTTATTCAAACTGACCTATAAGTTGCGAAAGAGCTGGAGAAATTTATGGAATGCAAAATAGCATTTTAAATTTTAACCAACAGGCATCACCTAATTTTTCATTTTGTCCTCCCCAAAGTACCAAGATGAGAATACCAGGCATTTTTATCCGACACTGTCTTCTTCCGCTTCATCTCCATCTTCGGGAGAGTGTGTGTCTTATAACACTTTGAGAATGGGCAAAATTTATGATGTGCCTCTTTTTGCCACCATCGAGAATCCTCTTAATCATATTTCATGGAGTTTGTGGCTAAAAGTGCCTTTGGGATGAAGCTCAGATATGGGGAATTAAGCGACGACGCACGTGGGCAATTAATAAATGTGTCGTGTTGTGTCACTTCAGCGTGCGACTGCCATCCAGTTGGATCCTCCGGAAGGACTTGCAATCATACATCCGGACAGTGTCCCTGCAAGGACGGAGTTACGGGACTGAGTTGTAACCGATGCGCCAAAGGATACCAACAGAGTCGTTCCCACATTGCACCGTGTGTCAGTGAGTATCACAATAAAAATATATTCTCAACAAATTATTAATTTATGAGCTCCAGTATATTATTCTTAAAATGTCGTGCACAATTGCAAGAAAATTATCAAAGTTAATGGGAAAGCTTCTTGTCCTAGAATCCATATTTAATATTTTCACTTCCATTTTAGCAAGTGCCCATATAACATTTGAAAGATCCTCTTTACGAAATTAAATTTCGTTCTATGATTTGAAAAAAAAGATACATTTTAATAAATTTGTTGCTAGATTTTAATTATCCGGGGTCAAGTAAAAGTCAATGGAGCAATTTTAACGAGAATTGTGATTAATTAATCCTGATGACCTAAAAGAAATTCTAACTTCAAACATTTGCATCATAGAGCGAGTATCTTATCAATAAAACCATATTGAGTACTCGCAAGGGGGAGATATTAGGGTCGGAAGTGGTGTACAGCTGAAAATGAAGTGCTTGGAAGTCTTTGGAAGCGGAAGTATATAAAGTCTTTTCTGTCTAATTCCGTATTTTTCAGAACGTTACTTTTAGTTGAGATTTTTAATGGTGCTATTCCAATGAAAAAGTGACCATGATTTTTTAGCACATTACTGTTCTCAAGTACTAAAAAAGACCACGTCTGTTCCCATACGTCATATCGAGGAAAATAAAAAGTAGAGAATATTAATGGGGGTCTCGGTAGCTCAATGGGCAAAGTGTTGGCTTTGTGACGCAGAGGCCCTCGGTTCGATCCTTGATCGAAGCGCGTCCGGTGAATAATTGGGAAACAGTTTTTCACCGTCCTAAAAAGCTACAAACTGAACGCAAAAATATCAAGAAGGAAGTATGATAAAAGATAAGGGAGCAAAAAAGGATTTGTGATGGAGCAAAAAGAAAAATGATAAGGAGAGATGAGTTAAATAAGAGTGAGCGAAATGGCTATATGGACCTGATTGAGTCTGACAGCCAAAAAAAAAACATAAAAAGAAGAGAGAGAGAGAGAATATTAATGCTGCTCGCCGACTTTTCACCACTGAGAATTCACGGAAAAACTCATGGAAAATCTACGTAAACCCGCGGTTGTGGTTAAAGTTGCCAACTCCCGGCCATCCAACTGCATCACGCCACCAAGCTAACATTACAGGTTACTCCACACTGACTGAATGTCAGATGGCATTGTGATCGAGTGAAAACTTCCTCGAGGGGAATATTCGAATTCGGATTTCGATTGAACTTTTCTTTTGTGTCGGGTATTCTCATGACTATATCGTGATTTTGAAACACGACGAAGACTGGGGAAAATATGAAGGTTTTGTGTAGAGAGAAGAACCTTACATCTTGTTAATCATGATAAAGAAAATGTAGAAAATACTATGAAAGTGAAAACATTAAATTAATCTTGTCGATTTCCCAACCGAAATCCGAATTCGAATACTCCCGCCGAGTAAGCTTTCACACGATCACAATGCCATCTGACATTAATTGAAATAACATGTGGGAACAGTCATGGTCTTTTTGTACTTGAGAACAGTAATGTGCTAAAAAAAACATGCTCATTTTTTCATTGGAATAGCACCATAATTCTAGCGGCAGTATAGGGTAAGTGTGCCAAATTCCGGCCAGCTTGCAATTTCGGCCATATTTTTTGTTCCTCGAATTTCCATGAAATTTTAGATTTTGAATACTCTTGAGATTGTACAATGCAAAAAATAACAAAAAATGTCGCTTTGACGAGGAAGATGATCTGAAAAAAGATATTTAAAGAAGTCTGGAAGGGCAAGGAACTATGAGAATGAAGGTGGCCGAAATAGGCCACCAATGCTATGTCTATATTTTTGTTCATTTTAAAATGTATTCAGAATGATTTTAGAGAAAATAAAGATGATAAATTGTCTGCAAGGTTCCAAGCAACATTCCTTATAAAAGAGTAACAAAAATATTCAATTTCTATTAGAAATATTACATTTCAAACTTGAGACTTTGTCGCTTACATGCAACTAAGCCGAAATTTGGCACATTGACCCTAAAATTTGAAAAGATTTGTTGAAATTTTCCACTTCGCCTATTAAGATACGTCTGAAGTGCTGAATTAGTTGTTGCACTCATACTTTTGGACTCTCACAGACTTTCCTGCACAGTTTCAATTTACAAATGACAATACATTTTTTTTAGATATTCTATTTTCTAAAAGTAGCTTCACTGGTCTCTTAGGAAAATTCAAAATATGTTGATACCCCTTCGTAAAATGCAGATAATATTAAAATATAGAAAGTATGCAAGAATATCTGGCGGTAGAAATTCAAAATATAAGCAAAATATTAAAAATATGTCTAAAAATAAATTTCTTGAGATTTTTTAAGAATTTTCCTAATTAGATTTTTCAGCAGATTAAGTAAATTATTGTTTTCTAAGTATGAGAAGTGCGTGAAGTACTGGAAGTATTGCAACATTTTTGAGAGTGTTGCGAAGTTTTGGAAGTGCAAAGGCCACTTCCATACAAATATTGGAAGTGCCTGGAAGTGGTGTACACATTTTCACGCAAATATCTCCCCCTTGAGTACTCATGAAGGAAAATTAAATCAATCAAAAATAGTTCTAAAAAGGGGAGTGGTCTAAAATATCTTTTTGGTTAGAATTTATTCCGGAAATACAAAACTATTTCCCTAAAAAATACGGTTTAATAAAATATTCTAATAGTTCATACAAAGTTATGCAAAGATTATATAAAAACTGATTGTTAACGGTGTGTAAATTCACTGAACGTCCCTTCCCCTTTTTCTCCTTACAGAAATTGTCCCTCGAATAAGTGTTATCCAGCCACAGATAGCTCAAGAACCTCAGTACGATCAAGATGTATCCGCCTACCGAAAGAGCAGCGACGATGAGGAGGAAACAGGTGATTTGATAAATTGATCAATTTTGCCGGTAGACGAACAACATTCACCAACTCGAGACAAACAATTAAATTAAGTACTTCCTCTTGCCTATCGCCTGGATTTTCCTGCACCCTCCGTCGAGACGGTTAAATGGAGTGAATCCTTGGCGAGGAACTTTTTCAATTTTCCAAGAGTACCGCCGAAATATCACTGCTATTTGCCTGAGGGGCTGGAATCCCTGCTTTGAACATTCAACCCTCCTTTCCGGACGATAATCACGCATTTTTACGCATTTTCCTGGAAAAAATATAATATGAGCAGTTGGAGGCAGGATTTTATGAAAAATCCAATAGGCTTGAGGAATGCTATGCACAAGATAAATTACAGAGAAATTTAAAGAAATGGAAAATGTATTTAATTGGTGAATTTAATTAAATATAACCGTGAATTTAATATCGATGTCAAATTCCTGAAGACTATTTCTTTTTCCCTTTTTTTCTCTTTCAGATTGTGGAAAATGCAAAATAGCCACAAAGCACCTGACAAAGAAGAAGTTCTGCAGGAGGGATTACGGTAAGTGGAGACAAATGTCGAGGCTACAGCTTCCGGAAGATGGACCAAAAAAAAATCTAGATGAAATTGTAATAATTTTTTAGCATGAGGAAGTAGAATTTCCGTTTCATCTTAAGAACCGTCTTGAAGGAGAGATTGTCGCACGTTACTCGGTGCAATTCAAATAAATCTCTTCCGGTTCTTTGTTATTTCCACCAACCGAATTTCCAGAGAATATTCTGACTGCTATCTCATGAGGCACGCCTTGGCCATTGAGACACGTTTTAATATTAATGCGTGACTTTTTTTTTTGTGTCCAGCAATTATGGCCAAAGTGGCGGGTAGAGATGTGGTGAAGGACAAGGAGGGCAATTCGGAGGACATGATTCAGTTCAATCTGATGGTTCAGGCAGTCTATAAGAAGTCTGCAGGAACGAGCCTGCTGGCTGGAGTTATTCCCGGACTGAGAAGGGCAACAGTTCCACTCATCGTGCCAATGAGAGACTTCGAGTGTAGATGTCCAAAGCTCAAGATCAATAAGTGAGTCCCTCCTTTTTTTAGTACTCTTCTGCCTCTTCAGACATTCTGAGCTAGCTGAGTGCCACTTGAAGATTTCAGTGAGATTTTCAAGTGGAAAGTATCGAAATATTGTGGGTGGTTTCCATATTTACAATTTTATAATTTCCCACGAATACACGTCATCCTGACATCAATTTTATCAGCTTCCGTGTAGAATCAGACAATTTAAAATTTAAGGAAAACTTTCTAGTATTGAGGCTACATTGTACCTACAAATTTACAAAAAGTAAATGATGTACTTATTATTTAATTAGGTATCCCCATCTTTGACTATTTTTCCTGGTGTAAATATTTCATGATTAGCGTTCCTCGTTTTGAAAATACATATTTCAGTGTAATTTTTTTTTAAATAGTACAATGAGGGTTCTAGAGAATGAAATTATGAATCTTTTTAATAAAATGGCAAAAAAAAATTTTAAATAGAAACCAGAAACAGTGATTCAGAAGTTTATCTCAAAAATAGTGGGAAGCGCTAAAGAATTAAAATTCTTAATTAAATTTTATCCAACTAACACATTAAATACTTATTAAGTATTCAATAAGTTCTTAACTTAATGACTTAATTTTTAGAAGTTATGGAACATTCAATTTAAAAACTATATAAAAATGAGATAAACAGAATAGCGAAGCTAGTATGGCATGACTCAGATTAAATACTAAGTACTTAATTAAAGCCTTCGTGAAAGTCCTTAATTAAGTAGTTCGTATTAAGGACACGAAAAGTATTTCACTGTGTTTAGGATTAGGACTTTTTACTAGATACTTTTTAAGAAACATATTTTTTTGCCTAATTTTTTTTAATTTCTCAAAGAACACCAAAAAACAACATTTTTGCCTAATTGGCAATATGGGCAATATGTACTCGTTGTTATCAGTTCTGTTGAATTCTCTGAGCAAGTACTTTTTTCTCTAGCTACAAATGCCAAAGTCAAATTCTTCAGAAGAATTTTTTCAGATGGGATAGGATCAAGAAATTGATAGGACAATCGATTAAAACACATAATTTCGACAAGTTTGTAAAATGTAGACTCCCGGATCATGAGTTTGTGGTACTTAAGTGACAGTATGCATTCCTGGTTTCCGAATTACACGCTGGCGGGACTAGAGAGAGGATTCGTCGAAATTTGGGAATCTTGTGAGTCTTGTGTGTAACTTACACTCACGCGCTAAAGGGAAAATTTAATAGAATATGGGACAGTTGTTTGAAATTTAAGCTTCTATCTAGCAAGTTGAGGGCATGAAAGAAAAGATTTAACTGATTTCGCGATACTTGTGAACAAAATTATATTCCCAGATTACAAGCTGTTGGATTTAAAGTGAGGGCCTTGAATCTATACTTACCAAACAAAAATGTCAACAAGAATATTGAATTAAGGTAAAGTGCCCTTAAGTCGACCAGTTCCTCAACTTGATCATTAAAGTTATTTATTTACTTTTGCTATAATATTTAACGTATTATCTAACATTAATAGATCGATTGTTCCATAAATAATACTCCCTCCGTCCCGAAATAAGTCGGGAAAATCAGGGGCATATTAATGGTCTCAGGGTAAACTTATGGGGGATCCGCCCAAGGTCCCAAGTCCCTATCTCTAACCATTTAGCACCCAGATATTCGAACAAATATAAAAGAATGTTCTTTTTATTGCTCATTCTGCAAAATTTGAGCAATAAAAAATGCCATATCGGTAAGAACTGGTGAGTTCTACTTTTGCATACTAAAAATTTAGAACAAATTCTAGCCTGTAATGTTAATCACAGTCCATTTTTTAGTAATTAACTGTCTACCGGAGCTCTTTGAAAAAAACGCGAAAAATGGACAACTTCAACATATGGATTCCTCAACTTACCATCGTCGTAAAATCCCCATATTATCCCTGAACATGGAGGATAGTTTATATATAAGATATTTGCAAATAACAAAAACATTTTCTGAAACCATTCCTTTACCCCTGGTTTTTCCCCAAACGTACGACTTATTTCGGAACGGAGGGAGTATGAATCAGTGACAATTTCATAGAAATTGACAATAAAACATTCGAAAAATTGATTACTGGTCAAGTCGAGGGTCAGGTCGACTTTAGGGCATTTTACCTTATACTGTACTGATTTCATTAATCTTTCATAGGTTTATTACTAAAATAAAACCTTTGTAAAGGCATTTTACATAATAATATTTTGTGTGTATATTTTTCTAGAATACCAAATTGTTCCTTCACTTTCCATCCAAAATGGTTAATATTTGTCCATCACATTCTTTATTACACTTTTCACTTTTTGCCACCAGAAGTAATAAAAAAATCCTTAACCCTTTAAGGACGATTGGAACACCGGTGTCCCATAAAGAAAATAATTCTTCCTGATTACCTAAAGTTATTTTTTTTCTTATGTTTGTACGTAATTGTAAAGTAGAAGATTGAATGAATCTAGGATATTTTTTGCAAGTCTCCAGCTATTTGCAATATTGTAAATAATTTAAGCTTAAAAATGACTAATTTTGAAATTCTCATATTGAAAAATTATTTTAATTATTTTTTATACTTCCAATTTTTTTAAGCAAGACCGTTTTGGAAAAAGAAACTATAATACTCAAACGTAATATTTTTAATTAGACTGAAAATTATTATTCATTGGTATTTTCAGAAAAATAACTTAAATTTTTAGGCAATTTTTGTACCTATCGCACGTAGAGGTAAAAAATGCACCGAATCAGACTGTTGGATTTTCCAAAGTCATATATAAGACGTTTCATTGATTTTGTTTATCGGTTAAATTTTTATTGTTGATTTTCGGTCCGTAAAAAGTGTCTCGGCGTTAAAGGGTTAATTAAGGACTTATTCACAGTGAACAGACTGGGCTTTTCTACATGGTCATTGTTTTTTTACACCTTCACTGCTTTTTTACATGTGGAAAAAATATTCAAGAAATTGCGGCACCAAACAATTTTTGGCCCAATTTGATGTTTTTTCCGTTTTCTGAGACATTATTCATTAAAAAGAAAATGATTTATTAGTAAAATTTGCCAAATCTAAACACCTCGAATCAAGAGCAAAAAGCAGTTGACTGGTCAATTGCTCTTTGCTCTTTGCTCAAGGTACTTCTAATCGGAAAATTTCACTAATATATCATTTTCTTTTTAAAGAATATTGTCTCATAAGGCGTAATAAATATCAAATTAGTCCAATAATTGGTTTGGTGCAGCAATTTTTTGATTATTTTTCCACGTGTAAAAAAGCAATGAATTTGTAAAAAAGAAATGACCATGTAGAAAAGCCCAGTCTGTTCGCTGTGAATAAGTATACTTTTTAAGTACTTATGTGTTATAATGGTACTTCTTGTGGTAACTGGTAACCCTTTAACCAAACACCTCTCTACCCAATTCCAGAGTACGGGACCACTGGGTCCTGGGCTGTCGTTAAACGGATGTGAAGTCTTTGGGGTAAATAACAATAAAATAGGAGCGTGTGGTGCATAGGGTGACCAAAAACATCTCACTACTCTGACCTCTATCCTGTCTGATGATCTGTCCTTTGGGCTGACCAAGGGCTGGGGGGGGGTGTTTGGGAGAAATCTCTTCCACACTAAGAGGTGAGGTCATTACGGACCTCTGGGTGGTGAACGTTTAACCGAAGGACCTTCATGACTTATCCTAGACCGGTATTATAGTGAGACTACTGCCAATCCGCGAAGCCTACAGAGGTATTGTAGTGAGACTGTTGCCATGCGGGTAACGGGATTGAGACCTTTGAGGGCTGTAAGGGGTAGGGGAGCGTGGAAGATTTGTCTTGGGGTTACCGGCCTCTGGGTTCAAGTGTTCCCTGACCTGTGACCAGTCCAGGATAAACTGGAACTGGGAGGGCGGGATGGGATGGGTGCACACCAATGGTCCCCACCATTTGAAGCCCATATTGAAGAAGGAATCGACCGGGTTGTCTATTTCGATGAGATTGTAGATACTGTGTAAGGAACACCTATTGACACTAAGAATTTATCATGCCATACTTATTAACACTTTCACTACCGATTTAGGATATGAAATTTGAACATCTCTTTTTATAAGAAAAGCTAGATTACAGAAAAAAAGATTTGCATTTTTCCAGATACAGTAAATAAATTTCATCATTTTGACAAAAGTGTCAATAGGGGTTCCCTGTCGAAGAGGTGTTCCTTCGACCTTATAATAATTGAGAAATACTAGTGAATATTGATCTTGGCGGGTTTGTAATATGTGCTGATTCGAACTGATAATAACGAAAAAGAGTTCTTGAAGGGTTAGATTGGTCGATGCTGAACTGGGAATAATCTTCCACCGAATCTAGTGGACTGGTTAGAGATATCAAGGTTTAAACATTTACCAGGACCCCTATTTAAAAAAAAAGACAGGTCTGTAGTCTCTAGTTGGTGAGCGAAAGGCAAGTAGTAGAGTTGTAGACATGCCAAACACTACTACCAAGAAGTAAGTCTAACCAGGAGCGCATCAAACCTAATAAAAAGTGAAGCTATTTTTCGCTTTTCCTTGTAAATATTTTGCAGATATTGCACAGTGACTTAAACAAATTTGCTCCTATAGTTCTTGTATTATTTCAGCGACCATTAATGAAATATGTATTTTTAGATAGCTTATAATGCACGATTTCGAAATATTATATATCAGACTGATAAGTCAATTCTCTTTAGGAAAAACCTTGCCGATAGTCTTCTGTGCCTCTATGCAAAAACGTATGGAAAAATGAAATGTAGAGAGGCCCCTGGTCTAACAAATTGATCTGGATAGGAGAATGTGTGAAAGTCTCCAAATGCAGGCAATATTTCATGCAAAAATGGGGAAGTTTTCTAGAAGGAAAAATCAATCTTCATTTCAAATTTTGAACAGGAATTATACATTAATTAGAACTCTAATTAGACAATGAATTTATTATAACATTAAACTACGGAAAGGACGGGAAGTCTTTCATGGTTTCAAGCTTCACAAATTCTCTGCGTTCGAACTCTCAGTACTTTATTTCTATTAAAAATAATTCTAAAATATGAACATTCTATTCTCCCCATTAATTTTAATATTTCGAATTAGATTGCCTTAATGGGTTAATCCGATTAATCGATAAAATTGTGAAAAAACTGATATTCTAAAGCTGTGAAATGTATATTCTTTTTCTTGAAGGACTTACCTAATCTTGGGGAAAGATACAGAGAATCCTCCAGGTGCTCTGGGAGTGGGTCCCAGGTCGATAATCATCGAATGGCGAGACGATTGGCACAGGCGAATGCGACGGTTTCAGAGACGCTCTCGAGACGACTGTGACTAGAAATTTGTAGTTTTTTACTAGACAACAACAAAAAAAATGGAATAAGAATGTGTGAATTAAGAAAGAAAAATCCAGAACGAGAGAAAGCTGAGATTGTGAAAGAGTAAACCTCAAAAGCTCTCTGGAGACTTTTAACCCATTAAATGCGAATGTTATTTTCTACCTTCACCAGCAAAATTAATCGTGAATCCCCAGATGAAAAGGAATATCGAAAGCAATTAATTGAATATCATTAACAACTACAAAATTAATATAGCTATTTCTATACTCATTATTGAATTACATGCATTGATTGTAATTAATTTATTGATGAAGGGATGAAAAACTACAAATTGTTTATAGCCATTCTACCATGTAAGTATTTTATTTGTCACTCTCCATTAATGCCTAGGGATTTATTACTTTGTAATTAGTTAATTTATTAAGAGATGTAAGAATAAAAAGCAAATGATGAAATATTCCTAAAATGCAGAAAATGAGTTTCAGTCCCAAAAGTTGCCATAATTTCATCTTAAAAGCTTTCATATAAGTAATTCTTAGGACAAGAATTTCATTTTGTAAACTATTTTTTTTCCATACCTCTCAAATTTTCTTTTCACTGCTTTTTTGTACGACAAATGCAAGAAAAGGAAATCAAATGTAAATATTTTCACTATGTTAATTTTTTTTCTTATTGAAAGAAAAAGTGGTAATTCTGCAAATTTAAAGTAATAGCGCTTAGATATCACTGTAATTGTAATAATTTAATAAACATTAATGACTGTGTGTGACTGCTTTGGTGTTAAATGGAAAAAGAAAAATCCTGGAAGATGGTTTCCTAACCATCCTTCAGTCTCTTTCTCCCACAATTTTTCACTGCAATTAACCCCCTGCCCGAGAAAAAGTCCTCTTTATCAAAATTAATCACATTGTATCTCTAATAAATAACGGCAAAAAAGAAAATTAGTATTTAGTGAAAAGGAATATGTGTATATTTAAAATTATAATCATGTACAATTTAAATGAAAATTAATGTATTGACGAGACAAGCAGAAAAGAGGCGTAAGCAGAAAATTAAATTTCTTATCACTCTAGGATACCCATCAGCATTTTTCATATCTCTATTTGGAATTTAACGTCTACAATTGATGCACAAACAACTTTAGGTATTCATTTCTTTTGCAAGAAATTGAGAAGTAAATCAAATATAGCAAAAGATCTAAAAAAAAAATCAACCCAGACCACAAAGAAATCCATAATATCAAATTCAATTATCATATCAACGATATTATCAATTCTAAAAACAGTTTTCGAAATAATTTTACTTTTTGGTACCTAATACGATAAGGCGCAGGATAATTTTAAGAATAATTCTCCCCATATCGGACGGATAGAACCCGCCCAGTTTCATTATTCAATCCTGTAGTTCCTTGGCCAAAGGACAAAAGGATGAATTGCAGAGTTTCAAGAATGCATTTAAAATAGAGATTAAATAAAAACACATTTAGAGGATAAACAGACAGAGGAGACACACAGAATTGAGAGAAGAACCATATAAATTTAGTGAATGTTGTAAAGAAATCAGCGAAATGATGCGAGTGAGAAATATTGATAGAAGAGAAGAAGAAATAAAAATCACAATAAAATGAATTAAATAACAATTTCACAAGATTTTTTTCCTTCAATCTCCCCCTTGATCTCTGAGGGGATGCGGCATTTTCTAGTATTTCCCACCAGCAATTCACGCCAATTTTCTCTATTCTGCTTCAGAGAGGTTCATCACTACACTTTTGGAAGAAATTCAACGTGCTGTATGTATCATTTTCAAAGAAAATGGCAAGAGGATGGTTAATTAAGTTAAATTATGATCAACAATAGAGTTTAAAAGCAAGAAATTGATAAAAATGTGTGAAAATATAAGGATAAATAGTAAATAAACCAATACATTTTGTAAAAATATTCAATATTTTATTGCTTACCTTTCAAAAAGGGGTGGCAAAGCGTCCTAGTTTTGCGGAATGCTCGAACTCGTGACTTTTATGGCCTCTACACATTGGGAGCAAATTTGTCAAAAATTGCCTTTTTGAAGGAAATTCCCTGCAGCGTTTTAGGGGAAAACGTCAAATTTCTGTCAAAAACGCAATTTTTGACGAAAATTGCTCCCAATGTGTAGACGCCTTTAGACGCTATACCTCAAAAGTACTTTCACATCATCTACCGTTTACCTGTTCACAACAGATTTATTAAATAGATTGAATCACTCAAAAGAACCCCCAGTTTAAGAGTAGTTCAAATGGTTATCTGAATAAAATTACTTATCGGTTATAAATAGGTTAATTACCGGTTAAAACCGATTGGAACCAGTTCAGACTTGTCATAAATTCCAAGACCTTTCCAATGAGCCTAAACATGATACTATCGGTAGATAAATTCGCTCTCTAGAGCCTTTTTTACCTTTGATCTTGCAAACCGTTATTAGGAATGATTCAACGTTATTTTCGTAAAAGGACGAAATGTCCGTCTGGATAATCTCTAAAACATATACAAAAACGAAAAAAATCGCACGATATGTTTTCGAGCGGTGGCAGCCAAAATCCCGAATGTGTAAAATCTTGAAAGGGATGAAATTATATGGAGGAAAATTTTTAGAATAATTTCCCAAGACACAGAAGATTTCCCTTTGCCTCCATCACGCGCGGGTGCAATCGTGGAAGTAGCTGTGACATTTTTAAGAATTCGGGATTTTGGCTTTCAGGATTTTGGTCCATTCGGGATTTTGGCTTTCGGGATTTTGGCCCATTCGGGATTTTGGCTTTTGGGATTTTGGCTTTCGAGATTTTGACCGGGAACGTTTTCGAGTAATCTCAAAAAATGGTTTTGGAGAAAAGGGCAAGGGGTCGACTTATACGGGTTTCAGACCTAAGCCTTAGCTATTTGACTTAACTCCTCTAATTTCTCATCAAACATGATTTTTTAGGAAATTGTTGTTTTGGATTGAATATAAAGGGCAAATGATTCATTAGATTTTGAAAAATCAATAAAATTGCTTGTTATTAAGATTTTTGAGACCTTCGGGAACTGGGCTAAACCTCCAGTCTGAAGCCGGCATTAGAGTCCATTCAGGACGAATCTCCCGAACGTCCCAAATCTCTATCTCTAACCGTTTGGGCTCTAGGCGTAGCGACAGCAGGGCGGACTGACGGACAGACAGAGAAACAGCATGACATAATTTCTCAGAAGTAGTCTGAAGTCCGCGAGGAGAGTGAGAATATGTTCAGAAAAGGGATCCCAGCCCATGGTGGTGGAAGATGGAAATATTGAGGGGGGGGGGGATTAAAAAAATCAAGGGATTATAAAGCATCTAAAGGATTAATTTTCCGAATTGAAAAATGGCTCTCTGGTGATCCTATTACTGGTTAACCATGGTTATGGATACTGGTTAACCACAGATGTATTTTCGGAAAGATAATTTCTAAGATTATGTTTTTTTTTTAATCCAATGGCTTTTCGCCGAATTCTGACACTTTTCTCTTAACTTCCTTCATTAGGGATTTGACAAGCCTGTCACCACGGTTTCGTGTACGGGAGGCTTTCTTCCACTTCCTCTTGATATCCGGTAAGTCTTTAACTGACTCAGCCATTTTCCTAAGAGCGTGCTTAAAAATTCCATAGCATTTCTCAATCGTTTGGACATCCGGGATACAGGGCAGATGCTAGATAAGGCCAATATGATGGGCTTATATAGGGGCTTATATAGCCAATATAGGGCTTCATGATGCTAGATCAGGCCAATAAAGTAAAAGTATGTCATAGGCTTAGTATAGGCAGGAGTCGCTTCTGGAAGCACTATAGGTGATGTAGATCTGCTTTTACATCCTGCCGATTGTAAGAAAAATCAGTGCTGCGGGCTGTTACGCTCACAAGAACGGATGACCATTCACAATCCACACCATACACTTCTTCGGAAATTTGGGAAGCCTTCTACTGGAATATGCTAGACAGACCCGTACATAGTTTTGCTGAAAATCGCTAACTAGGGAGATAATTTAAATCACTTTTAACAACGGTTTCGTCGTTCATCAAAATACACCCATAGATCCTTTGCTGTTTATCAGTCAGAAAGTGAGCAGCCTGAGCTTATCAGGTCATCAAACCATCCCTGAGCTGAGAAATGCTACTGCCCTGCTGTATTCTTCAGATTTAGTCTTCTCCGATAATCACTTCTTCCGGTCAATAACATGCACATGGCACATGGTCTGACTAAGCAGCACTGTGCCAATTTCAAAGAAGTGGAAAATCGGATGTGTAGCAAGAATTGCTACGGGTCCACACCTCAACATGCTGCAGCACCCTTTATCGCTTGTCTCCAGGAGTGAGCCCCCATTGCCCATTCCAAGAGAGCAACGAATTTGGCTTCCTCCTCGCATCACTGGTGAAGACTGACTGAAGATTCAATTCTGCCTTCGGAATATCTCGTTGAACACTCACAACCCCGTCTAGCGGAACTATAGCGTAATTTGAGGTTAGCTGCCGTTATAACACCCCTCAGAGTTACCACCCCAGCTGAACAGCGATTGGTTCTGTTGGCTTAGAAAAGTCTTCATTAGGACGGGCTTTCTCCCTCCAACTCCTCTAGGTTCAATAGTCCTATTACAGGTATAAGAATGGTTTTGATCCAGGAATGTCTAATTTTATTTTCAGTATTCAATTTTCTAATTGTGTAGCTAACGATGATCCATGTAATAAATAATTTTTCGATTTCATTCTGAAATTTTTCATGTTCTTTTTTTTTTTTTGATCAGAAAATGGCGGATTTTAAGTTGAGGACCTAAGTAAGATGGAATTTATTTTAAAAGTTTTATATCAGCATTCCATGTAACATAAACAAGTTTAAGGAATTAAAAATATTCTTAAAAAAGAATGGCAAGTGGGTTTTGACAAGGATATTGTTGTTTTTCGTATTGAGATAAGTCTGATATTTCAAGTTGTACTTACATGGGATTGTTTAAACTTTAACATCTTTTTGTCTATGAAATCTGTTTTTTTGTATAATTTGAAGTTTTAATTTTCTGTCCATATATCATTATGTCCATGGTTTCTTAGCAATTCGTGATGGTTGGGTCTTTCAATTAACCATTTACCAGCCTTATTTCTTTCGCGATAGGCACAAGAAATTTTGCGGCAAGCAATCTTAGCTTCGCGAATGGCTTGGAAGTGATTCGGAAATCCCCCGAAATAGGACTTTTTTTGGAAATTGAAATGGGAAAAAGATGATCTTGTGGAGCTATTAGGTGAAATTGAAAAACTTCCATCTCTGACAATTTTTTTCCCGCCAAATCTCAATCTGCATAAATAATGGATCGTGGAAGACACATATATCCCCCTCTCTGGGAGATACTTTATGTGGTGTTGCGCCATCCTCCAAAGTGCAAATAATTTGCGTATACTTGTGGATGGTATGGCAAATGGGGGGATAAATGGATTGGCGTTCTTAAAATTGACATGAAATGTGTCCCCACCGCCAAAGAGACTCCTCTCCATCCAAGTCGTAATCCGAAATAAAGTGAAATTGAAATGATCCCCGGCAAATTGCTCTCAATTGCAAAATCAGACTTTGTGCAGCAAAACGTTAAATTTGAGACGATTTGGGATTAGTTTCAGATTTATGCCTCTTGAGAAAGTTACACACTTTACAATTTATTGCCAACACACTTGAATCCTTGCTAGTCTCCCCCATCACAGGATTTCTTTTTCTTCATCTTACACAAATTCATTGTGAACTGCGAGAAAGTTTCATGGAGGAAAATCCCCTTTTCTAACAAGAAAACCCATTGGAAGACCTTAATTAAGCAGCAATTTCATTTACAACTCTTCAATTCATTCGAAAATTGTTTCTCAATATACCTAAACACTGAAGTTTTCGAGGGAGGTATTTTTCCTTTGTAGCATGGAGCTGGAGTTCAAGTGAGGAAAATGATAAGAAAGAATGGATAAAGAAGGGAAAATAAACTCAGTGAAAAGTTCGACAAAGCGTCAAGATTTCCTGATTGATTATCAAAATCTGCTTGAATGTGTTCAAAGGAACAGTGAAAGTGAAGCTGAATAAATAAAAACCCTCCTGCTTTTTTGTGTTATCAGTTGCAAGTCAAGGGAGTTGGTAAGAAAATTAAAAGTGATAACCTCTAAAAAGCTTGAGGTACCTGAGGTTTTTCACAGACAACCTCGAAAGTTGTACCAACTTTAAAAAATTAGTACAACAATTGTGAAGAAAAAATTGTTAAATTAATGTTGGTGTTTTGACATTGCGCTCAGACACTGCAAGTATAGGTACTAGTAATTATCAAATTAATGCGTCAAATCTGAAATAATAAAATTTATAATATGTAATGTTTCATTATGTATTTTAAATCGTAGTACAGTACAGAGACGCTGAGTAGTTAAATCTGAATGAGTTCTTTTATCTAACCGTCAGATGGCGATATGTCAGCCTATTTACATCGGGCAACACTACTTCTAACTATATCGCGCAGCGCTAACAGTAGGTTTAAAATAACAAAGCGTGTGAAAATCAGGAACAAGAGTTAATTTCATTTTAAAGGAAGTGAAGCATGGTTAGTTGCATTAATAAGGTATAAGGCAGATGCTAGACAAGGCCCTTGTATGTTCTGAGACGTGTAAACCGAGTTTAAGATCAATTTGTGAGTTTCTTGTTCCAATTTAGCCCAAAAAGAAGCAAAAGAAATGAAAATTGAAACGGGAAAAATTTCCCGTTTCAATTTAGTCCAATTCGATCTAAAAAGCAATGTTCTGCACTCGAGTATATTTTTCTTTTAAAACTGTTTAAAGTAATATAAAAAAAATCACTAAACATTAAAACTCTAGAAAAGTCAAAGATCAAATTCATGTATATATATTTTCCTGAGAATAAAGTTTTATTGATTTGTGTTGAATCTTGTGTGCTCAACGCACAATAAATTTTGTTTAGTGAAGATGTTTTTGACATTTCAAAGAGAGTGAGTGAGATCCAGATCTAGTTATCTCTTTCATTCTCATAGGAAAATTTGAAAACATGTTTACAAACAAAAATTATTGTGCGCTGGACATTAAAGTTATAAAAAACTTGCAAATAATAACAAAACAGAAATAAAAAATAAAAAAAACATCTAAACAAGATTTTAGATTTAATCCAGAAGTATTTTAAAATCAATAGTTTTCGAATATGACAAATTGTTAACCTAAACGCTTTTAAAATTTATCTGACTTGGTGATTTGTACGTTGAACTCTTTGGTGTATCCGGAGTATCTCCTTGAACCCACAACAATTCCAATCATTTGTTTTATTATATATTTACGCACAAAAAAAACATCCCACATTATTAATTTTGCTGTAAATTTCTCGCAAAACTGGCATCTTCCATCTGATAAGACGAAGATGGTTTCAGTAGCCCATCTTGAAGAAATACGAGAAATTAAATTGGCAATTTATTGATACTGCATCGGCAAAATTGACACTTTCCTCTTCTTCACACGCTCTCAGTGAACATTATTTGGTATTTATGATCGAATATCTCTTCTTCCTTCGACATGGAGGAGGTGGAAAATTAAATGAATGTTTTTTGGGCATCTTGGGAGCAATTCTTGGAAATGTTAGGCTCACAAGGACGCCAGAATGATTTTTTTTTCAATAACACATTTAAAAATTCCAACAGGTTGTTCGTGTCTTGGAATAATTAAGTACAAACATGTTTCTAAATTTTTTGACAACATGAAGATCTTAATTTTTTTGGGGGAGAAACTCTTTCTGACCACTTGATGTTCTTCCACATCATATTGAGCTTTGATGAACTTGCTGAATTGCTCGCAAATTTGTGAAAATCTCTCGTGAGATTTTGTGGCCTGAAGATACTGTGCGAGGGAGGAGATTACATTCATATTTCGTGTCTCGTGGAATCCCTGGGGCAACTTTATACGACCCCTCAGACGCACTTTGTGAAAAACTTGAGCGCAGCCAAAGCGAAAGAGGCTTGATGGGCCCTCGGGGACCCAGCAATCATTACCAGTTAACAGTCTCAGAGTCTTTGTCAGCCTCCCCTCAGCAAAATTTATCTCCTTCTGCTGAATTGTGACCATGATATGAGGAATTTTCTTGTCTGGATGAACAAGGAGAAAGTCTCTGAGGGCAGAAGGATGACCAGGAAAACCCACAGTTCATAGTCCTATTATTGTGGGATGATAAAAAGAATAGAAAAGAATAACACTAACTCACCATATTTAAGTACCCTTCACAAACTATCAATATTGTTGACATAGTAATAAGATGAATAAGATACAATATTTATTTAGATTTATAGGATTTATACCATCAATGTAAGTGTGAAACGTTGGAAAAGATTTATATTTGGAATGAATAAATTTAATCAGTAAATTATATTAATAGAAATAGGTCAATAAATAATTCAAAATGATCAATAAGAAAATTTAATTTTGATCAGTAGAAAGTAAAATTTTGGTCAGTAAAATACTAAAAAATAATCAGTAATTCGTTAACTGGTTGATAACTTTCTAATGTTTCTAATTTCACGAATATTTCCTACTTCATATGTGTTGCAATTTTAGGGGAAACTCAGGCAGTAGTAAACACGGGATAGTTGTAAAACACTTATTTTTACGCCTATTTTATTTGGACTTAGGGTAAGGACTCACAATTTTGACCAGTCTGCTTATAAGCATCGATGTTCTAAGTTTAAAGTGCGATATTTTCAATACTAATTTACTTTTTTTGTTACTCTCTTTTCAGAAGGATTATTTAGAAACTTGGAAAGCTATATATTGTCTTACTTTTTCTAAAATTAGTTTTAATACTTTTAAAAATGAATTGATATGTAGAGGTGAATTTGACTCGAATTTTGGACAACTTGGTTATTAATTTGGACAACTTGGTTGTAAATTTGGACAGCTAATCCACCTCAATAGGATGCCACTGTTCTCCATTTCAAGAACCTATCTTACCAAGTCATCTTCCTGTTTATGCAAGGGAACCGTAGAATGTCACAAGAAGTCCAAAAATTTGTTATATCATTCACTAAAGTGAGTTGACTTCGGTACTTCAAGTACGTGCGGATTCGCTCATTCCCTGGCCTTTCCGGGAGTCTTTCAAGGCATTTCTCGCTACATCTCTTTCGTAGAGATGATGCTCCTTTGATTCTCCAGGCATTTGTCCAACCTAGTCATCACAAAAGCTAAAACTTCACGAAATTTCGTGAGGAAAACACCTGTCCAAAATAAGGAGTATCATCTCACTGGTGAACCTCGTAGAATATTGCCCATTTTTCACACGAAAAATCTAATTCACAAGGCGAATCTCACTTCAGGTCAAATGTACAAATCACCATTAATGTGAATCAACACAATATTCAATGAATATGTAATAATATCACTCAAAAAAGGCGAAGAAATATTGTTAGTAGTTCACCACAGCTAAATAAAATGGGAGCAAACACGAAGTGCTGTCATATTTCTCGTAAGCAATTGCTCACACTGAATTTTCAACAAAGCAATTTCAACTCAAATCATATGCAAAATTTAACGTATTTAGTGTTAAAATCTTCCAGAAAAAACAAGTATTTAGATAGACTTCATTATTCATTAAATATTGGAATAAAAATCCATCATTTCAATCAATTTATTTTTAGTGCCCAATTTTATCCTCAAAGTGTCCAAAATAAGAAACTGGACAAAATTATGAGCCTTTCCCTTATATTCCCCCCCTAAGAGTTAATCTAGTGGTGAATCAATAACAAAAATTGCCGAGTTCTGTGAAAAATAAGTTCTTTAACTACCCTTATTAACATTAATAACAATTAAATACTAAATATTACGAGCTCATGTGTTGTACTAACAATCTTTTAAAAATTTGAAAATCAATACTTTCGAATCAATTCGACCTTTCTGAAGGAGGCGTGGCTTAAAATAGTTTAGGGAGGAGCCTAATAATGAAGTTAAAATAATCCTTCCTAGAGAATTTACAGTAATTAAAGAACCAAGTTGCAGTAAACTTTAGGAATGCATTGAGAATTAACTTGAACTTCACTAAATTAACCAAGCAATTTGCTTTTCTGATTATAATCTCACAACAACAATTACGCCAAAACTCTTCTAATTTTCCGCAAGGTTCTCATTATCTTTCTCACATTTATCCACTTTTCTGCACAATTGCCCATAGTAAAGTGAAATCTAATTGGCTTTGCATTTTTAATTGCAAAAAATGCAGATAATTGCAGTAATGCAAATTGAGTGTAACCCCTTGATTTTAGCCATCAGAGTAAGAGTACGCAGTGGACTCATCCACGAACTGGGAAGATTAAGAAGGTAGCTGGAGAGTTGCCAATGGGCTGGGAGAGGAAGATCGAGGAGAAAACTGGGAAAGTGATCTTTATTGATCATAACAACAAGACTACCACTTATATTGATCCCCGATTGGCTTTTGCTGTCGAGGAAGTTCCTACGAGTGTCAGTGAGATTAGGCAGCGCTTCGATGGCTCCAGCACTGCCCTACAGATCCTCCATGGACGCGCTCTGTCCGGGAAATTGGCAATTGTAACGGGGAGTAATGTGGGCATTGGGTATGAGACAGCCAAATCCCTGGCCTTCCATGGATGCACAGTCATCATGGCCAATCGCAATGAGAAGTCCACAGAAGAGGCAATTGCCAAAATTGCTCAGGAACGTCCCAATGCTGGGCGTCTTCTGCACTTCCGGCCTCTGGATCTGTGCAGCTTGGCCTCGTGCGAGAGATTCGCCAAGATGATCAAAGTGCAATTCCCGCACATTGACTACCTCATCCTCAATGCTGGAGTAATGGGAATGCCTCATACTCTCACAGAGGATGGTCTGGAGATTACCTTTCAGGTCAATCATCTCTCGCATTTCCATCTCACTCTTCTCTTGAGTGATTTCCTGGATCATACATCCAGGGTTGTTGTCTTGTCTTCGGAATCCCACAGATTCGCAAATCTGAAGCTAGAGGGACTTTCTGAGCATCATCTGAGCGTGTCAGATGCCAAGTACAGCAGCATGATGGCATACAATAATTCCAAGCTCTGCAATGTGCTTTTTGCAAGGGAACTGGGGAAACGCTGGCAGAATCGGGGCATCTCAGTGTTTGCCTGTCATCCAGGAAATTTGGTTTCCACCAACATTAGCAGACATTGGTGGCTTTTCCGGCTTTTCTTTGCCATCGTGCGGCCTTTCACAAAATCATTGGTAAGTTCTATTTTCACCACAGAGTTGAGATGAATTTGAAGATAGATTATGATAAAAAGTTACAGAATTTCTACTATTTCGAACTGAAAAATGAATTGGTTGTAATTGAAATCCTTATAATAGTCCAAAATAGATGAAATTTTTCCGGCGATCGCCAATGAAAAGATCTTATCACTAGTGATTCCAACAGCGGTTAACCGGTTTCGAAAAACCGGTTAACCGCCCTATTTTGGAAACGGTTTTAAAACCGTGGTTTTTAGAGACAAACCCGGTTTAAAACCGTCTCTTTACAAAAATTTCTCTTAAGCTTAAGTTAATTTTTTGAAAATCAAGATTCACTGCAAAATATTTCATTGACTTTAGAAGGGAACCTGAAGTACAATATAATTCTAAGTGTAATGTGTGGTATGGTAATAATGTTAATAATATATGAAGGATAGTGTAATGGGTTTTCTGTACGTTTTTTCTCCACTTTTGAAAAGAATTATTTGGCTTAAAGATTATCGGAAATTATTTCAGGATTTCTTCTTTGAAAATATTTTATCTTTCAAACTTTAGTTAAATATTTACAAGACTAAAAAATCAATTGTATACAGAGAAAAAAAATTTAAACGATTTAGTACAATCTTCTAATATATTGTTCTAAGTAGAACAGTAACAAGATGTTTACCTCTCCGTCATTATAGAGATTTTTTCTAAATTTTGCTATATTTTAACTACATATCTTTTTAGACTCAAATTCATCAAGATTGTTACACAAGATTATTGTAAAATTTTTGTTAAAATCTAATATTTATTAGTTTTTCAACAAATGGAATAAAAAAGAACAAAGGTTCTATTTTATTTTATTCCTTTTTTTTAAATTCCTATGGATTTTTTTCTGTAAAATTATTTCTGAATTTTGTGTAAATTAATTTCAATTCAATTCAATTTTGAAGTTTATTTCATGCCTAAAGGATACAATGTTTCCTAAGTATAAGGCTATATATAACTTACAAAAGTTTATTTATTTTTTGTTTTTGTGACGTGAGTTGCAACCGATCCTAGCCTAACAGAATGACGACGTTCAAAAAAATTCATTGAGTAATTTCTTAATTTCTTTAACAGTTTGGTTTTTTAAATTTGATTTTAGTGTTTGTGGTAAATTTAATGGCAATCATAATTTTCATGATATATAATACCAAAAATTATGCATCGGTATGTTTTCTTTAGAGAATAATTAAAAAAAAATAGACTTTAGAAACCATTCCCGATCGGAAAAACTGGATTTTTCTGTTGAAAAAAGAATAATTTTGACAAAGCTTTTACAAAATTTTACAAAAAAAGCTTTATAGCGAATGTAGGTAGGGAAAAATCTTGGTACTATCCTTCCAATAATCTTTTTTTTTATATTTTTGCGAAAATTATTTTCCTTTCAAGACACGATCCAAATTTTCTAAACTTAAGTTTAACAAGAATAAACTAGTCATAGTATTTTAAAAATAAAGAGGAAAACTCTTTCGGTTTATTCGTTAAAACATTCTCTATATTTTTTTTCCTTTTCCAAGATTTAGAATAAAAATTTTAAGTATTTCCTCATTAAGGATTCTCGAAAATGACAACATTTATAACAAATTTATTCTAAGAAAAATAAATTGTATGAAAAAATAGTCATTTTACGGAAATCTACATTGCATTAGCATTTCCACGGTACAATATTATTAGAAAAACTCCCAGTAATTTTCTTGCACTCTGAAATTTCCTGAATTATTTTAAATACAAAGTAAAACAATAAAATAAATAAATTCTAAACTAACTGAGAAAAGGAATTTATTTGTTTATGTGTTAAATATTACATCAAAGTATAAGTTCTGAAAAATTGCTCAAATTTCAATAATCTAATCCTAAATTTGAAACCAGTTTTAAACCGGTTAACCGGTTTTAGACCCTTTCAAAACAGGTTAACCGTATATCCTAAAAACCCGGTTATTTGGAATCACTACTCATCGTTTGAAAAAAAAAAAACATTTTTTAGGTCTTGTCTAGAGCTTTTGGTTCCGTTTTAGACCGTCTTTAATGGTTGAATAAATGGTATTCTTACGAATTTTCTTAAGGCGTCTCACACCTCTCACACTGACTGAGAGCAAATTTTTGTAAAAAAAAAATTGTGTAGAGGTCTTGAAGAATCGTATAGTTATTGGGAATTTTGGTAATATCAGAAAATTTTCAAAATGGGTTAATTTTGAAAAGACTTTTCCCACTATTACTGCTCGAACTTCACAGAGAAATCAGTATGTACAATCCTTCTATTTTTTATCCCCTCAAAATTTTCACGTTTCAATCTCCCCAGGGACCATTTTCATAACATAGTTTCGCATTTAAAACGATTTCTGAGAAAGTTTTTTCGGTCTGATGAGATGTAGCAGATAGTGGACGGAAAATAGACCTCTCTTGATTTTTACTCTTTAATTCTTCACGACGTTTCGAGGATGAATGTCCTCTTCATCAGTTTTCGAATTGGAGGAAATATCACGTACAGGTGGGAAAATTTACTGTTGCACTTCACTTGAACTTTTTTGCAATTTTTCACTGAGATGTTCACCATCCAAAAGGCTGACACAGAACCTCGAAACGTCGTGAAGAATTAAAGAGTAAAAATCAAGAGAGGTCTATTTTTCCGTCCACTATCTGCTATTTTTGAGAAATGACTACACTGTCCGTCTGATTCGTTCGGCCGTCAGTAGCTCCAGACTCCAAGGGCCAAACGGTTAGAGATAGTGATTTGGGACCTTAGGGAAACCTTCAGAAATCGAACTAAGGTCGATGTCACTCATTTTTCTACACCCTACCCCAGTCCACTATATTCGAAGATACCATTCCTAATCGCGGTTTTTCATGGCCAAAAGTCAAAATGACTCTAAAGACCGTATTCAAAAATTGAATGAGGTAATATTTGAGCTTGTAAAGGAGGTCTTGGAATTTCTGACAAGTTTGAACCGGTTCTAACTTTATCGTTATGAACCGATAACTAATATTATTCTTGTAATTATTATCCGAAAATCAATTGTATTGCTCCTAAGATTTTTTGGGCAATGTATTGAGTGGTTTATAATTAAAGAATTGTTGGAATGGTCATCGATAGCCGAAATTCAATATCTCTTAATGTTTGCCTTCTACATCAAAATAAATTATGAATTAAGAAAATTATGCAAATGCAATTAGCAAGTGCTCTACTACAGTTGAGTGCCCGTAAAGAAAAATAATGTGAAAAATCACTTTACTCCTTGTTTTCCTTTTCCGATTTTTTTTTTTGAAATTCTACGTGAAATTTTTTTTAAAAAAAACCGTAAATGAGAATTTGAATATTTTATAAGAAAATATATTAATTTGAGAACACTAGAATCCTTCCCAAAGTGCTAGAAAAAAAATTAATGGAAATTGAATTTTTGTAACGAAAATGTGTGAAATTCACTTTGGCATTTTCTTGCAAATTTTCAGAAAATTTATGTAAAGACCTCAAGAAACTTGGAAAATCTTTGTTGAAAAATCAATTTATGAGTCCTACAACTGCTGTAAAAGTCTTACGAAATTAAGAACTATAAGTAAAATATATTTTTTATGGAAAATATCTGAACTGGCAAGAAAATCGCAACATTTTGGCACTATGAAAAAAAGACGAGATGTATTTTTTTCAATTTTGGCAAAAAATATTATTTCGGATTTAATTAGAACTTTTTAAGTTATATTAAGTAAACTCTAGAATAGAAATAGAATAAAATAATGAATTCTGTATGAGAATAAAAAAAAAGCGTAAATGGTAAATTGTAATCTTTATCTTTAATCTAGAATTATCTCCAAAGATCTCAACTCTGAATTTATTAACTTTTATGGGATTATTTGGATTATTTATTCATTCATCTTTTTTTTCTCAGCAACAAGCAGCCAGCACCTCGATATTTTGCGCTGTGGCTCCCGAATTGACGGGCCTGACTGGTATTTACTTTAATAATTGCTTCTTCTGTGAGCCCAGCCAGCTTTCGCAGAACGACCAAATGTCCGAGAAGGTGTGGGAAATCAGTGAGAAAATGATCGAGCGGATTCTCCAGAAGTAATTAACAGGCTAACAATGCATTTCAGGGTTTCTTTTGTACACTATCTTTTGAATGTTGGGAAGGTGAATAAACAGCTGTTGCAAAAATTAAATCAATTTCTTTTCCAATACTTTTAATTTTAATATCTATAATTCGGAACAGGGAAAATGCTGTCGATACATTTAAAAAGGGTATCGTGAAGTATTCAAAGAGTGTTTTTTTTTGCCTTAATTTACTTAAATGTGTATAAAATAGATGTAAAAAAAAATCATCAAAAAAGAAGAGTGTATAAAATACTTGGAGTAAGAGATTACTGATGAGCACATTTATCTTTTGATTTCTTCTTCTTATTCTCCAGGGACGTGCTCCGGCGCGATCCCTGGATTGGCATATAAGGAGGCACTGGGCTGGAGCTATGATCCGAGAATTCAGACATCTCGGGTGGTGTCAGGGCACTTCCAGGAGTAGAATTTGAGCTGTGATGATATGTCGGATCGATAATTGTGGCAATATTCTCAATTCCTTCCGGTAGATGGGCTCTTGGAGCTGCCGGACGATTTATCGGTCCCCGGATGTCTAAATGATTGGGTCTAGCCGGTCCCTGATAGCTGTTGGCACTCGCTGATCCTATACAAAGTGTGTTGAATTAGTTCACAATGAATCACACATAATCTAATCTGCAATTTCACACCATTCATTGAGCAAGAATGGAAAGCAAATCAATCCAATTATACATTTTCTTGCACAGATTTATTTTACTGCTTGTTCTTCTTCTCTCTTTCTCTTTATGTGGTAATTTTCGTGCTACTTGAGAGAAAGTTTAACCGGCAACAAAGTGCAAGGTTGATTGGTACTAGAGTTGGGTCCATTGTTTACATTTTTGTGTCATTTTGTCAACAATTATGTCAAGAATAGAAAAAAAAGTACTCCCACGTAATATTGAGATTTTTATTCAATTCAATTCAATTACACTCTGTCCCGAAATTATGCACATTTTCGAGACCGAAAAAAACACATGAAACGGCTTTATGCATCGAGAAAATTTGCATATTCGCAGGGGCTTTCTTTTGAATAAATCGGCCGTAGAACGAATTTCGCCAATTTCGCACGGAGTAAAATCTGTCAAAACAAAAAGATTCAACCGTTTAACCCTTTAACGACGAGACACTTTTTACGGACCGAAAATCAACAATAAAAATTAAACCGATAAACAAAATTTGTGAAACGTTTCATATCTAACTTTGGAATGTTCAACAGAGTCTTATTCGGTACATTTTTTACCTCTACGAGCGATAGGGACAAAAATAGCCCAAGACTTTAAGTTACTTTTCTGACAATAACAATCAATAATAATTTTCAGTCTAATGAAAAATATTCAATATGAGTAATGCAGTTTTTATTCCCAAAAGGATTTAGCTTAAAAAAAATTGGAAGTATAAAAAATAATTAAAATAATTTTTCAATATGAGAATTTGAAAAATTGACATTTTTAAGTTTAAATATTTAGTATACAGCAAATAGCTGGAGACTGGCAAAAAATATCCTAGATTCGTTCAACCTTCTACTTTACAATTATGTACAGACATAAGAAAAAATAACTTTAGGTAATCAGGAAAAATTATTTTCTTTTTGGGACACCGGTGTTCCAATCGTCCTTAAAGGGTTAAAAGAAATTCATCAACAAACAGTATTCATTGGCCAGAGTTCTGCAACAAATTGTTAGAATATTTAAAATTTTTACCTTAATAAAAGAATTTTAAGTTTTATGCTGAAAAATAAGCACAATGTCTTCAAATTTCCCTCGTCACAAAATAGTATACATTCAGGCGTATTTCAAAAATGATTTCATAAATTGACGCCCCAAAGTAGGCAAAGTTGCATAATCGTGTGCGCATAATCTCGTCAGCTGTTCCCGAAATGCATAATGCCGGGACTAATGGCCTTGACAGACCTGAGGCAGGGGCCCATCAAGCCTAATAAAAAGTGAAGATATTTTTCCCTTTTCCTTGTAAAAATGTTGCAGATATTGCACCGCAACTTAAACAAATTTGCTCGTAGTTCTTGTATTATTTCGGCGAACATTATGAAATATATATTTTTAGATAGCTTTTAATGCACGATTTCAAAACATATCAGTCAATTCTCTTTAGGAAAAAACTTGCCAATAGTCTTCAGTGCCTCTATGTAAAAACGTATGGAAAAATGAAATTTCGAGAGGCCCCTGCCTGAGGATTAACCGAGAGACAGCTCAGCGTAATTATATTAGAAATAATGGTCAAACTACATTTCCATCATTTTCCACTAAGTCGTCTCTCGGCTTAAGTCGCAAGTGTGTCTAGGGCATTAGTGTATTTCGTTAATGTACGCATTTTCATTACAATTTATACACAAATTTTCCATTACCGTATTACCTTATCTCATACTCGGTGGCACTACGTGAAAATAATAAGAGAAAATTGAAGAAATAAAACTAAAATTCGACAAATGGTAAGCAAAAACTGTAGCAAAAAATCCTACAGTGTTTTTTGCTCACCGTTTATCTTATTTTCGTTTTATTTCTTCAATTTTCATATATTATTTTCTACTAGTACCAGAGTATGAGATAAGGTAATACGGTATTGGAAATTTTGCGTATGAATTGCAATGAAAATGTGTAAATTAACGAAATACGGTGAGCATTTCATGTCAATGTGATTATGCCACACACCAAATTTCTTACGAGTGGATGGAGTTAAGCTTTCAAAGCTTTCACAATAAGTTTATCCTAAAAAAAATTAGGTTACGGTACAAATTGAACCTTCTAAATGTAAAATTTATTACAAAAAGCCCAGGTAAACTGTGGCAAAGAAAATAAGATCCTTGATTTATAAGTCCTCCTCATCGAACTTAGTCAAATTCGGACAGCTTGCAAAGGCGGACGAATATTTCTTTTGTTTTACGAAATTCAATAAATTTTTAATTTTGTTAATTTATATAAATTGTGCAACCCTAACGAAACAAAAAAGCAGTTTTGAACAAGATTCTGGAGTAAAAAAACTTGACAGAGTTCAGGAACCTCAAGGGACATCGAGAAACTTGGTGTCCGATATTGTACACAAGGCAATATCTATATTTTTATTTAATTTTAAAATAATCAATATGATAATCTGCTTTTAAAGGTTTAATGTTCCAAATATCCCAGAAGAAGATGTAGGGGAAGGCTTTCAAGCTTTGTACACACTCTGACTTCGAACACTGCATATTTTCCCATAGTATTAAATTATGTTTAGGTTAAACTTCATTTAGAAATATGCGAAAAAATAATGTTTTTAATGTAGCCCCAGCTCAATCTAGCCCCACCTTCCCCTATGCAGATTTATAGGACATTTCGATTGAGAAAAATAAATATAAAATGTGCATTATGCATAGATAATTTTCATTGCTAAATATGATAATTTTTAACAATACAGTGCGAAAAGAAATTTTTAAAAGATACTTTGCTTTTGACTTAAAAAATTATGAAAATATTTCAAGGAAAATTGTTTTTTAATATTTTGCATTTTGCAAAAGGCGAAGAACAAAGTTAATTGTAGATCTCGAAAGCATATTATATTTTGTTTTACATTTTTTCGTATTTTGACAAATATTTATCGATTTACTCATTAAAATCTTTCTTTTATAATTTTATTTTTCAAAACCGTATTTGCAAAAATATTTAAAATGTTGTCTTAGATTAGATAAAAAATATTTAATCATTTAATTAATAATAATATTTAATCATATTTAATATTTAAAAATATTTAATATTTAAAATATTTAATTTTAATATTTAAAATATTTAATATTTTTGATAAAAAAAATATTTAAAATATTTTTAAATATTTTAAATAATGTTTTAATATTTAATTTTTAAATATAATTCAGTAATAAAATAAATATCATATTAGATAATATTAAAATTAATTTTGCATTTTTTTATTACTCTGCACTTTACATTTTTTTATTTTAAATATATGAAGATTTTTCTACAGTTAAATAAATTGAAAAAAAGGTAAGAAATTGCAGAAATTTAAAAAAAAATGTAGAAAATCAAAGTCTACAAGAAAATGTAATCAATTGGTGTAAACTAGAGTAATTCAACTGACCTGACATTGGAAATCCAAAGTGTTCATCTTGCTTCTTGGCTCCAGCCGTTTGTTTTTTCACATTGATGGACACCTTGACCTGGTCAGTATCATTTGAGGACGGCATCAACATATCAACTGGATTGGAGTAATTCTCGTCATTCAGAATGGAATTCCTCCCAAACTGATCATACGGCAATCCTCCAGAATTCCCTCTGCTCTCCTCAAAGTACTCCCGCCGATCTCTCTGATACTCCTGATGCATGTGATTGTTCTCAATGAAATCCACAGGATTAGCATAGGAATCCCCATCTGGCTCCAGCATTGGCTGTTTTTCTGAACCTCGAGCCTCTTCTTCTAGCTGTTGCTGCTGCTGTTGCTTCTTTAGTTTCGCTCTCTCCTTGGCCCTCTTGGCTTTTGCTCTTTCCCGATCCTGAAGCATTCTGGCTAATTCTTTGTCCTGTGCTTCCATTGCCACGATTCTATCGCGTTCTTCTTGGCTCATTTCACATGTCAGTTGTTCCTGAAGTTGCCTCGCCAACTCTTCATCTTTGCGTTCTTGTTTGGCTCGACGATCAATCTCCTGGATTTCTTCTGGAGGCAATCCCAGATCTCTCAGTGTCTCAATGGGATCATCTTGGGAATCCAGGAAGGCTTCATTGGAAGCTCCAGCACAGCCGGCAGTGTTCCCCATGAGATAGTCAAATTTTGCAGGTGAGAGCTTTTGGAAGTTGCAATTGGCCTCGAGATCATCCTCCTGGACGTAGTTCTTGTGGGAGTGTTTATTGAGATTCTGCTCGAAGGCATCAAAACTCTTCTCGCGGACATGAACATTTTCTCGACGGGGCAAAAGGGGCGCCAAAATTTTTTCTGGCGTGTGAGATTGCAAATTGAGCGGAGTATCATCGAGAGATGGTAGCTTCCGCTGGGAAAAATTATTGTCAGAATTTTCTTCATAAGATCGAGCATTGTAGACAGTGTCATATGTAAAATTCTGCCCAGACGTCGATGGTCGTGGTAGATCTAATTGAGCATAATTCAATTGAGCATTTGACGACATTGGAGCATCAATTGGTGGAGTATGCTGAATGATATTTGGTCGCTGAGTCTTTGCATTCCGCGGTGGAATTGGCAATTCATTTTTCAGAAGAGGCGGAGCTAAAAATCCCACGGGAAAAATTCATAAAAAAAAGATCCTTCCCTAAAAAAAAACTAATCTTCTAACCTTCGCTCACAAGACGCCTCCTCTCCATATCAACACCCCCTTTCTCCAACTTCCTCGCCAATTCCCTCGCAATTCTTGCATCTGCCTCTTCCCTGCAATACAGATAATATTCCCCATGATCTCACACAATATTTCAGTTATAATCCATGCTCAGAAATTCGCTGAGGGAGCAAAAGAGTCAAGTGTGTTGTGATAAATGGTCAGTATTTCACTGACTCAGACAACGCCGGTCAGAAACAGCATGTTCTGCATTCTTGTCTTCCGCGTCATTTTGCGCAATTTATTTACTTCTTGTTCACTTCTGCAGAATGGCCTTTAATTGTCTCAAGCATAAAATGTTTCACAATAAAATTTCCAAAGAAAGACACACATGGACATTTTATGAACTTTCCAATTTACAATCATATAAATCGTTAGATTTATTGAAAATAGAGAAATTTGCATTTAAATTCGCAATAATGTTGATTGATTTGTGAACATTTTGTCGCATAGAAAATCAAGTTTCAAATAACACACTTACTAAGGCTACATTGGGTAATTTATGCATAAAAATTACACTTGTAAAATTACACAGAACTATTATTAAATTGAAAACGTAATCTGTTTGTTTTATTATGATCTTTAAGTAAAATTGTAAAAAGTAAATTTAAGTTTTATGGAATGCATATTTTTTACACAAAGATTGCAAAATTACACAATTTCATTGTATATACTTAAAATTTATACCAATGTATAAATACTCAAGAACACGTTGAAATTTGTGTAAATTCGCAACGATAAGTTATGCAAAAAACGAGCTCAAAATATTATATAATTCAATTTCAATAATTTCTTGTTTATTTTTTCAATTTTTTTTTAAAGAAGGTCGTTGGGAAAATTATGGCAAAAGTGTCGTGAAAAATCAAATTTGCCAAGTAAAGAATAAAATTTCGTCTGTAATGCTTCTGCACTGAGAAAAAAAGAGGCTACGATTAACTTTTTTTCGTCATAACTTTAACACTTTTCGGGTGTAAAAATATATCAACATTTTTAATGTTAATTTTACACCTTTTGAAGGTAAAATCAATATGAAAAAAGAGTAACTTTAACCCATAATACACCTAAAAAGGGTAATATTTATACCGATTTCGTATCAATACAATACTGCAGGGTAAAATTAACATTTCCGGAATGTTATTTTGACTTTTTCGGATTTCTCTCTCAGCGTGGCAGACTATAGATCAGGAAATTTTCATGAAATCAAGATCCACACCCTTGTTTTAATCAAGTCTTCAAAAATATTATATTTATATTTTTTAAAGCATTACAAACTCAATTTAAATTTGAGTGCGAAAGAGTGAAATGATTTTTTCTTGGATATAATTTATATCAATTACTCAGACTTATTTATTTTTCAAGTATCCTGTCTTTTCTATGAATTATTTAACTTCTTTCTTCTCAGAATTTTGATAAAGCTGGTTAGTAATAGCTCCGCCACACGTTTAAGATCAGAAAAATTTCATGAATTCGAAATTTGCGTTCCTTTCTTTTCTACATGTTTTAAAATTGTCTATTTCATTCCGTTTCACTCTTCTTCTCCTTCTTCTTTTGAAAATCACAACAAGTTTAATTTATTTACAGTAGATTCTATCTCAATTGGGCATTTGGGGAGAAATGTCATCCGGTTTATCGATAAATTTGGGCGTCAAAGCCTTTGTAAAATCCACAAAAAGCGCTCAATTATAAAGAATCACAATAAAATAGGAAGAACTGCAGCGAATTTGAGCAAATTAGCTTTATAATTAAACGTGAAAATTGTCAACAAAATTTTTCGCCCGATTTAAAAAGAGCCGATTGAGCGAGAGTCTACTGTAAATCAAATTTTGAGTACGAAAGAATGAGATAGACATATATAAAATGTTTGAGAAAGAAAAAATATGAATTTTGATTTCAAGAAAATTACCTGTTTCATAGGGCGTCTTGGAGGTTTAAAAATCAAATTTGATCAGTGTGATATAAACAAGTGCAATACAAACAGTAACATAAATCGATTTATGATCGGTTTTTTGGTTTCGGCATATCTTTAAAAACAGTAAAATTTTATTATTTAAAAGATTGAAGATCATTGTTGAAATTGAAAATTGAACTTGAAATTGAAAATTATTGATCATTCTCAAACATTTTGCATACGTCTATTCCACTCTTCTTTTTTTTTAAATGTTATAACAAGTTCAATTTGGTTCGAAACAATTTTAGTGCGATAGAATGAAATAGCGGTATGTAAAACGTTTGAAAGATATGTGAATTTTGATTTCATGAAATTTTCTTGATCTAAAAGATGTTCCGGAGGTATAACTGACCAAATGTTTTGCATAATCCAAAATTTGTAGTGATATTCAAAAAAGAAGAAGAGTACAAAAGAGTGGGATAGATATATGCAACGCATTTGAGAAAGAAAGGATACGAATTTCGATTTTATTAAATTTTCCTAATCTAAAATGTGTAGCGGAAAAAACTCTATGGTTCGAACAACACGATAGGACCACTTTCATTTAATTTAAATTAAAGAATGTAGTCTATAAATGGAAAAAGTTTAAATAAAGCCATATTTAAAAACCGTAAATGTCAGTTTTCCAATTTTTTTGGCAGAACTAAATTTCACTATAGACGTATTCTGGGTAAAATTGAAACCTCTAGCGGCCAAAACAACCCTTATTCTACGATTCTAAAAATTTGAAGATTTCTTCTTCAGAATTATATCAACAAATTGGAAAAAATACAAAAGTTAAAAAATATAAGATTGGTAAAATGATTCTTTTATTTTAGCCGCCACTGTATTTCTGAAAAAATCTAAATAAATGTTTAACAATAAATTGACAAAAAAAAAGTTTTCATCTCTAAAGATCTCTACAAAATGAGAGCAATTTTCATAAGAATTGCTTCCATGTGAAAAAGTCTTAAAACTTTTTCTTCAATTTCTTCAAATGGATTCTCCAGTTGTCTCCTTTTGTCGTAAGTGACATGAGTCTGATACGTCAATTTCATAAGTGTATTAATCAGGGATGGCCTCATAGAAATTTTATTTCAAGAGTGAAACATTTATTAATCAAATGTTCGATATCCGTTACAATATTTTATGTTAAATTGCTAAACAAATTATTCATCAATAATGTCAAATATACTAAGTCCCGGTATTATGCACATTTTCGGGACCGAAAAAAAATGCGCGAAATAGCATTACGCATCAAGAAAACTTGCATACCTGCAGGGGCTTTCCTTTAAATAAATCTGCCGTTAGAACGAATTTCTCGGGGTATGCGAAATTTGTTTCGATGAATATTATAAAAAAATTAAAATGAAGTAAACAATAATACATTTTTTCATGAGATTTTTTAAAATTAATTTTTGATCGTTTTAATTTTTACTCGTACTCTAAATATTTTTTTTTATTATTACAAATATATTCAAGTTATTTATCTTTCAAAAATAACAGAGCTAACGAGTAAACTAGTCGTCTAGAAAATTTTGTGCTTTTTTACCTTTAAGGACGATTGGGTCATATGTGACCCATATTTTTCCAGGACTCCTAGGGATGGGAAAATTTCTTTTTAACCATAAATCTCTTATTTAAGCTAAAATATCGAGGGAAACTTGATTTCATTGAATTTCGCTCAGCGGAAAGCTTATCGTCCTTAAAGGGTTAATAAAAGAAATTAAAGTCTTATTCTGAAAAAGAAGCACAGTGTTTTTAAATATCCCGCATCGCAAAATAGTATACATTTTAGGCGTATTTCAAAAATGATTTTATAAATTGACTCTCAATTGTAGGCAAACTTGCATAATTGTATGTGCATAATTTCGTTAGATGCATAATGCCGGGACAGAGTGTATGGGCATTATTTTCTGTAGTATATAGAGACCATAAAAAACGGGACATTACTTCAAAGAAGTTCTGTATAAAATTGATTAAATAATCGCACAAAAATTATAGGAATTGCAAGATTATAAAAGCTTAAATATGCAAAAATCCTTTCCCCATTCTGTTATAAAATTTAAAAATTATCTTTAAAAGTATTAAATTTCTTTTATCCATTTAAAAATCAGCACTTTGCTACAGTTATCGAATGCAAAAGCTGCAAAAGTTCAACGATCAAAATATGTTTGGCCTCATTAAATATTCGATCCATGTGAATTCATCTTCACAAGGCATGAACCACTTGTAATAAAATATTAATAAATAAATTAAATATTAACTGAAATTTCTAAAATAATTTTCTGATTTTCCTCAAAAACATTTCCGTAGAAAACTTCAACTCAGGAGTATTTTTCTAAAAGCCAAAAGAAGTCTTACTCAACATTCTTTTATGTAGATATTTTTCAAGGTCTTCTGCATAATTTATCCATTTATTTAATGACCCAGAAAGATTTATTTTGTTTCTAGTGCTTATCTATTGTGGAGGAATATTTGCTCAAGAAAGTGTTCCAATAGTCAATTAAATAGATTACATTTTTTCGGGGAATCAAAAAAACTGTGTAAGAAATCGTGTGGAGAGTTTTGATAAGAATTTGTGTGATAAGAAATTTTGAATGTTGTTGGGAAATAAAGTTAGAAAAAACGAACTCGGAAGAGAGTGTTATGGGAATTTTTCTTGTTTGGTTCAGGAGAAGAACAAAGACTTAGAATGGACTTACTGCTCATTTATCATCTGATGATAGACAGCTGCTTGGCGTTCAGCATATTCCTTTTCCTTGATCTGCTCATGGAGAGCAGTAGGATAGTCCTGACGAACTAGGGCATTCCGGAAGCGATTGCCCTTGTAGTGTTCATTGATTTCCTGCGACTGAAGCTGATAGGCCAGAGCCCCATCTTCCCGGACCAGCCACTCTTTGCAGACTTTGGGAGCAGAAAAAGAAGACACTATATTTTTGAATGACACGTAGGAAAATGGGACAGAGAAATTTTTTTTATATATGGAAATAATATTTGCAAGTGTTAGTCATATATAATTATGGGAAAATAATTGAAGAGAGTGATTAAATGTTCTACTTTTTGATTTAAATACCTTCCACGGAGACAAGAGACTCCGGGAAGGTGAAAAATCTCACCTGCATTCACTCGTCCACTTTTTGGCAGATTATCCTTCGTCAGTTCTGTCATGTTTACACAGATTTTATTTGATTTAATTAATCCTGTTCCTGAACTACATCACAAATTTGCATTTTGACACGGTGGATCAAGAAAATCCAATATTTCTGTCGCACAAAAGAACAAAACACATAAACTATGGAGAGCTATGTTGCACTGCTGAAGTTTTTACTAAAATAAAATGCTGCATATATTCAAAATTATTTGTTATACACTGTAAATAAAATGAGATACTAACCATTGGGAACACACTGTAAAAATCTGGTTTAGTGCGAGATGATCAAAAATATCAACCCCATTCCCCATTCCTTAAAAAATATTTTTAAGAAATCAAAAATCTCCAACAGGATCCACAGGATCCATTAAATTCAAAATCAAGAAATACCACTTTAAAGATTTAGAATTTCATAGTTTTGTGCAGAAGAATTGGGGAATTGAGAACAGTTTTTCCCCTTCCACCAGGTGCAACAGGTAAATTCCGTGGCTCTCAGGTAAGAAAAAGGTATTGTGGAATGCCACGCAAAGAGGTGTTGGAGAATCAGTGTCGAACTGGATACCCATTCAAATTATTCTTCTAAGATTCTTGCTAAATCCACCTTAAACCTCATACTAAACTCCAAGGAGTTCCCATCAGTAATCCTAAATCCTCAATTTAAATTTAAATTCCTAGAACGTTTAACGTCCATTAAAAAAAACATTCCCTAAAAATCCCCAATTTGCTTCTGTTTTCAGATGTTAAAAATACAATACTCAGGTGTAATAGTTTTAATACATATCTATCGAATAACGTTACCTCCACTGGAGGAGAGGAGAGTAGGGTGATCTCAGTCTGCAACAAAACCTACCATGAAGATCATCTCCTCCTATTTTTCTTCTAAAAGCAAATATTTACAAATAAAATAGCACAGTGGTGATCATATCAATTAATTCAGATACTTAAACCAGTTTCATCTCAATGATAGTGACTGGAGAAAATTCACAATTCTCTCCTAAAACACCTGCAAAGATGAATCATCTTCACTCTCACGCGAGAAACGTCTAATTCGGACAAGTTTTAGTGGCAATTTGAACGTAAAAACAAATTAAAAAGTGAAAAAAATATCTGTGATTTATGACTCAAACAGGAGCTTTTTAATTAAGCGGAAAATTGTGTCCAATTGTGACTGTGTCCAAGATAAAAGTCAAGGTTTTACGAGAGAAAATCGTCAGAAATGGTAGACATGCTGATCCCTCTGCTGGTCATGAGCATTGTTGGTGCATCGGAGGCTAATCTGGACATCATTGGTCCACCTTGTGGAAAGATTTTCTGTGGGATCAATGAATACTGCAAAGAAGGGGTTCTACAGTGTCACAGTTGCGAACCAATTTGGTGAGAAAATTTATGATGCATACATAGGGTAAGTGTGCCGAATTCCGGTCAGCTTGCAATTTCGGCCACAATTTTTGTTCCTCGAATTTCAATGAAGTTTTAGTTTTTGCATTCTCTAAAGTTTATACAATGCAAAAGAATAACAAAAAATATCGCTTCGACGAGCAAGATGATCTGAAAAAGGCATTGGAAGAATTCCGGAAGGGCAAGGAACTATGAGAATGAAAGTGGCCGAAATAGGCCACCAATGCTATGTCAACATTTTTATTCATTTTAAAAAGTATTAGAAATGATTTTAGAGAAAACAAAGACGATAGACTGTCTACAAGGTTTCAAGGAACACTCCTTATAAAAAGATAATAAATAAATTCAATTTATATTAAAAATATTACATTTAAAACTTGAGACTTTAGCGCTTGCATGCAACTATGCCGAAATTTGGCACACTTACCCTATTAAAGTCTTGAACTCTTCAGTGAACGATCGATTTTCGGGACTGCACCCTATGCAGCAAGCCAATATCCCACTTTTTTTGATCAAAAATATCTTAACTCTGATATTAATCGAGCTCCTACAAAAAATATCCTAAATTTGGATATCATTAGTTTGTAATCATCCGCAAGAATCGGATTTTTATCGATTTTAATTAGTCAAAAAATTGTTTTTCTACTGTCATTAAATAAAAAAAATATTAACTATTAAAAATTGATTAGCATTCTTTTTTATACAATATCTAATAAAGCTTTTCCAGTAACCATAAGTTGACATTGGACACTAATAAATTTCACTTCTTAATTCGTAATTCGAAACTGACTTTTTATTTTTGTGCTTTTAAGAAAATAATATTTCAAAAAGCATTGAAATAAAAGTATACAGTAAATAAATAAATTTAGAAATGAAAGCAGGGGATAACAAGGCATGCTAGTCAAAGTTTAATGACTGTCGATCAGCTGATCATGAAGACAGATCGGCACCGCTCTGCCGATATGCCGATCTGTCATTCACGGTTCACTCACTGACATTAATTATTCATTTTTATTCTGACTAAAAGGAATAAAAAAAATTAAATTCGTGAATATTGTACTATTTTATTATCATCGCTGTCGTACACTAATTGACTATAGTTTTTGACAGTATTTAATGCATAAACTATTATAATTAGAAAACACGTTGGGACTGACTAAAGTATGATTTTAAACTAAAATACTTAATTATTCAGTGAGTATGATATACATACCTAAATGTTATAGTAATTTTTTTCAATTATAAAAGCAATAAATAATCATAGATGTAAAAGCAAATGCTGAAGAAAGCGATTTCCCTACAAGTATTTTAGAGGATAAACTGGTTAAATTACTCCATTTCAGTAACCTTTAGTTTTCTTCAACCACTATGTTTGTATTTCTTATTGACAATTTAAAATATTTTACTACTATTTGTATGGATTAATTAAATTCTGGCCAGTTCGTTTTCAGAGATATTCTTAAAACTTAATCTAAATTCAAAGAATATTTTGTGCATATTTCTTAAAAATATTCGCACTATTCCGATGTTCTATAGTAGTAACATTAATTTTACAAATCCGACCGAAAACGCACAAGATTGTTTGATATCTTAACCACACAGTATTTTATTTACAAGACTTTCAATTTGACTAATTTGAGTCTTTTGAAAAATAGGCAAAAGTTAATATGAATTATGTTTTTCTTTTAATTTTTCTGGATAAATTTCGGTTTACAGTTAATTTAAACTAATTCATAAATCGTTTAAAAACTATACCAAAATCGAATAGAGAAAATTAAATAAAAATAACCAGAATAAATGCCCAGTAGCAAGTTTTTTACCGATTTATTACTATTGGTATTATTTTTTATTATTGGTATATTTAGTGGCGTTTAGAGCTTTATTAAATATTTAACAAAAAATAAAATCCAATTTTGGTTGAGGTATGGCCAAGTTCATTTTTTAATTTAAAAACTCTGATTAGTGGATTTTTCCGACCATAATTTTGCATAAGCGAATAAATAAATGAATAAATTATTATCGTTATTTTACAAATGCAATAATAGTTGTTATTGATCCAACACACCTTTTAGATCGGGAAAATTTCTTGAAATCAAAATATACACCCTTTATTTTTCAACATTTTTGTATATACAAAATTCATTCATTCAGAAATATTCCATTCTTTCGCACTCTAAAATTCTGTTAAGCTAAATTTAATTTGTTATGATGTTTAAAAGAAGAAGAAGAGTGCAAAAAAGCGGGATAGACATATGCAAATCTTTTGAGAAAGAAAGAGATGCTAATTTCGACTTTACGAAGTTTTCCTGAACTAAAAAGTGTGCCGAAGTCATTAGAACGAATTTAGTGAAGTTGAAATTTACGAGACTTTTACATTAAATTAAATCTTAACCTAAAGAGGGAGTAATAAACTAAATTGAAAAAAAAATAGAATACTCTATTCTTCTTCCATTGAGTTCGTTTAACGAAATGCAACAAAGGCTTCAATTCTGAGACCAAGATCAAGATCAAAATTTCAATCTGTCAAATGTTTCCAAGTTCAAGATTTCATATTCTGACGCGAAACATTAATGGAACTTAAAATGTTTTAGCTAAGAACCAAGATTTTCCACATTTAACGACACGTCACTTCTGACAAATATCTTCATTTCTTTGTCGAATTTGTTAAAATTTCGCCTTATATTTAGAAAAATTAATTATATGTTGTATTAAATAACATAATACAGTCCATAATCGGGAATAAAAGAAGTGCAAACAAAACTTGTGACATGTGATAAACCCTAAAATGCTTATTCAAGATGTGATTCTTTTGTAGGTATTTTCAGGATGTTGTACTTCGAAACGTATACATCTAGAAATATGTACCATTGCGATTAAATTACAAGATCAAATATAGCATTTTTCATAGTCATTTTTTTTGTATCATCTCATAGAAATATTCCTCATCAAAAACAATTTCCGCATGAAACTCTTAAAATTGTTAGTATCTTGAAAATTCCAATCAACAAGAAATTTTACTTGAAATCTTGAAATATTGGTTCCAGAATTTCAAATCTTGATATCCACACGGTTTGTGTCTTGCATTTCAAGATTCCAAGACATTTAACAGATTTGACATCTTGATCTTGATTTTTTGATTTCAGAATACCAAAATCCTCGAAATTTTCTTGATCTTGATCTTGATCTCGGTCTCAGAATTGAGGCCATTGTTTGTATAATTTCTGTGATTTGGAAAATGATCTATTTAATCAATTAATCCGTATATAATCTACAAAATATTTTTGAGGGAAGATTTGAAAAGCGTTAAAAAAAATCTGTATTTTTAGAACTATAGAAATCATACAAATAATGGCTTCAATTCTAAGACCAAGATCGAGATCAAGCTAAGACACTTTAAGTTCCATAAATGCTTCGCGTCAGAATACGAAATCTTGATTTTGGAAATATTTGACAGCTTGAAATTTTGATCTTGATTTTGGTCTCAGAATTGAGGCCAATGTTCGATTTTTTAACGCTTTACAAATCATCTCTCAAAAATATTTTTATTAGATCACTTTCTGTACATTGTTAATTAAAAGCAGATATTTATTATTTAGAATTATTATTTATTATTACTTGAGTAATGATCAATTTTGAATAACTTACCAACTCGTTGGCAGATCAAAAAATCACTTATTAGAAATTACGCAACTTTAATTCAAATCTTGAAACTTATTTTAAAATATTTATATTTTCCAGCAATCCGTCTTCTCACAATGCTGATCAAATGGAGTGCCATAAGAGCTGCCAGAGTAAGTATAAAACATCCCACTGACTAATTCATCAAATTGCTTGAATATTTAATTAACATCGAAATAATATTTGCGAATTTTTGCAGAATACATCTACAGAAAGTTGTACGATAAGATGAATCATCTGTCGGGTGAATTTCAACAGCTGGAGAATCGTCAGACTGTAATCTTGATCATTACTCTCGTACTTTTGATCCTGTTCTTGATTGTCCATGGACTTCACTTCTTGCGATGGCTCCACAGAAGAGGATATTTCAGTTTAAAATGTGTGAGATTCTTCAAATCCAAGTCCATGAAGCAGAAACAGTGTCCAGTAGTTGATCTCACACATGCCAATCCTAACACTCAAAGTCCAAAGCTTCACATTCGAACGGATTTGGCCAGGAATTCTGCAAGTTCAAAGAGGGACTCGACTATCTTTTCAGTCGATGGGTCAACCATTCAGACGGTTAGTACTCCGGTGAGTACGAGATACCCTGCTGAAGATTCAACGCTTGACTACTCCTACGACAACAGAGGAATGACCGTGACGCCCGTTGCAGACAAGCCGCGTGGGCCGGAAACAAATTTTTAGAAAAGAGAAAATGTACTCAAAAAATGCTTTCTATTTTCAGAAAAATCTTTGTCACATCACAAAATTTGTTAGTCATACAATTTTAATCTAAGGGAAAGGTACTGAGTAGCACAATTTTGAGCTACGCTTTTAGGATCTATCTTAGATATATTTTTGCTTTAAGGCTTGTAAATATACTTTGGAGAAAAGTGCAGACAATCAAAGGTTGTTTCCGTAAACTCAATACCGTCCTCCTAATTCAGTTTTTACGAGGATTAGGTATTTTATTCTACTCACCGATAAAATAGTCAATATCACAATTAGGTAATTTTTATATATTTTGTTTAACTAGTTAATTTTGGATATAGTGCAATTAAGAGTTATATTAATTACTTAATCCTAAAGGGGAACATGGAGCGGGCAGTTTCATACAGTTCTACGACTTTTATGAGCATTCAAATAAATAAATGAGCTCTATGACTATTTCTGTAACTATCTTTGGATATCAATAGAATTTCCCAAGAAAAATAAATTTCCTGCCGTGTAAATGTATGAAAGAACCCCATCAGCAGTGTAATACATTTCCGTCCCGCAGAGCATTTAAAAAAAAAGTATTGTAGAAATATTTGGCATTATACTTTTAATGTTCTTTAAGATCTAGAGTAGAAAACAATTCAAAATCAAGGGGGAGATAATAGGGTTAGAAGTGGTGTACAGCTAAAAATGAAGTGCTTGGAATTCTTTGGAAGTGGGAGTGTTCGATTATAAAGTCTCTTCTGTCTAATTCCGTATTTTTCAGACTACGTTACTTTTAGTTGAGATTTTTAATTCGAGCGGCAGTATAATTTAAAAGATTTGTTGAAATTCTCAAGTTCGGCTATTACAATGAAATGCAGCAGATACGCTTAAAATTATTACAATATTTGAATTTGTGTCGTATTTTTTCCGAGGAAAATATTCAGTTGAACAATAATTTTGCTTAATTTTTGCAGGAATTTCAAATTCATATAGTGGCACGCAAAAGTGACATAGCATTGTAGTTGACTTTCAATCAATTTGATATAATTTTTTTTCTAATTTATCGTATTCGTTTGACTTTTTCGCGTATGTCATTAAGCGGTATCCCTTATGACCTCTATACACTAGAGAAATTTATGTCCATATTGAAGCAAATTCCCTATGCTTGTGTGGGAAAAACTCTTCAATATGGACATAAATGTCTCTAGTGTGTAGAGGCCATTACCTCCACAATTTTTTGCTTATTTTTTGCATTACTGGAAAGGTTTTACTGTATTATATCTGTTCAATGCCAAAAGTATTCTTCAAAAAAGTGGATTTGTGTTTTTGAGCACAATTACAAAATGAGGAAGGAAAAAGTACATTTGTAATATTTAATGTTAGACTAATTTTGGAAAATTTTAAGTGACGAACTTTCACTTAAGAAACATTTTGGAGGTGTATTTAGATCGCGTCCTTGCTCTAAGTATGACTGAAAAGTGGCTTTGAAAATTTAGAAATAAGGATTTATTCTTTGAAATATCAATTCCATTTAAAAGATCTCTAATATTGATGCTAATATTGTGAGTATCCTAGCGGAAGAAAATTTGTGGATAACAATTGAGAAACTGTTAAGATGTCAGAAAACGATAATTAGATCGTATTTCGCTACGTAGAAAGACTTGGATGTGTTTATAAGCTCGGCACGTAGGTGCCACATTCTTTCACTCAAAGGAAATAGGGTAACTTTATGATCGTGGCCATTTTTTTCCTGATATGTTCCGATTGAAAAATCTTTTCTGCGGATCGATAGGTGACAGGTTATAAGGAATTGATCTAATACAACAATAGCGAAAAGATCCTGGAAAAAATATCCAAGAGTGCAAATTGTTTTAATTTTAAAGGATTTTGAAACCAGAGAGAAAATCAAGCTCAATAAAAGGTGAAGATACGTCTGATGTGCTGAATTAGTTGTTGCACTAGTATTTTTGAACTCTTACAGACTTTCCAGCACAGTTTCAATAATTACAAACGACAATACGTATTTTTCCAAAAGTAGCTTCACTGGTCTCTTAGTAAAATTCAAAATATGTTGATGCCCCCTTCGTAAAACGCAGATAATATTAAAATATTGAAAATATGCAAGAATATCTGGCGCTACAAATTCAAAATTATAACCAAAATATTAAAAAATATGCGTAAAAATAATTTTCTTGAGATTTTTTAAGAATTTTTATTATTAGATTTTTCATCATATTAAATAAATTATTTATTTAAAAGTATAAGAAGTGCATGAAGTGCTGGAAGTATTGCCACATTTTCGAGAGTGTTGGGAAGTTTTGGAAGTACGAAGGCCTCTTCCAAAGTCGTGGAAGTGCTTGGAAGTGGTGTACACATTTTCACCCTAATATCTCCCCCTTGTTCAAAATATTTTGGAAGTGTATTTTTTAATAAACAATTTTATTATTATGTTTATCAAAATAATAGGGTTTCCACAAATGTTTATTGAAGATTTTTAATTCAATCTTCTAGATAAGACCAAGACCGTCAAGATAGTTTTTTTTTACGAAAAGGAAAGTTTTCCATCTGGTTTTCTATAATTTCTTATCAAAAGTTATAAATATTTTGTTTTTCTTTTATTATTTATTTATTTTAAAAACAAAATATTACTATTCTGATCTCAAAAATTTTATTCAGCAAATTTTTTTAAAAGCAAGGCAGTAAAAAATATAGAACTTTTGTCAATTTTTGCTACAGCAGCATATTACTAAATTAATTAAAAACTAGGTTTATTCAAAAATAAGTTTAAGTTTTGTAATGTTAAACATGGAGTTCTACTTAGAAAGATCTATATAAGTTAAATAAATTAGTCGTTAAATTAGGTACTTACTCCTAATTTTGAGTATTAAGTAAAACTTTATTTGGCAATTTATTTTTTGGCAATAAGTACTTTTAAAGGTCAACCAAATTGACCTAATAATTTTAATAGTACAAAATTGTGCTACTGCGTACCATTTGGTTACAAATTGTGTAATTATCTATCAGTAGAAAAATGCTGAAAAAATTGGGGTTGCACTCCAATAAAAAAAACTATATGAGACCTACAATAAAAGTCTAAATTTTAGAAGCTAAACCCAGTACTGATTCCGCCTTAGGAGAGGGTTGGTTCCTTGGGGCGTTTGCGGTTGTTGAGGTTGAGCGATTGAGGAGTAGTTGATGTCGTTGCAAACATCATAGCTGGGACACCAGTTTTCGTTGTCATCTCCATAGGGATAGCGTATACTATGCTGAGGATCAGGAAGATTGAGATCGGCCATATCAGATTCAGAGTCTTGGAAGTCATTGGGGTCAAATCCAATAGGGATCACCTTACACTGGGGTACATTACTGAGCCCAGGGAGGGGTGTTGAAGCTGCCGTAGCGGGGATGGATTCAGGATCTGAGGATGTATTGACACGTACTCCGTAAGGAAGGAAATCAGGAGGACGAGGTAGGGATGGTGGGTAGTCTTTTTTGGCGTTTTTAGCAGCTCTACTGGTCGCGCGGCACTTGATGATGACAACTAATATCAAGGATAGAATAACAATAGCTGCAACAATGCAGACTATAAGAACGTAGTTGATCGGTAGACTGCTATCTGCAACCATAATTCCATTCTCTTCCGTGGCAAGATCGTGAGAATTGATCGTGATTGCTACGGTTCCTTGAGCCGGTTGAACGGATTTTATTTGAAGGACATAGTCGAAACTATCGCTGATCGTGTATAGATCTTCATCTGGGAGTTTCTTGGAAACGAAGTAGATAACTCCACTTTTCAACTCTTTATAAGTAAAAGATGTAATATCCTTATCTTTATAGGAATCTCCATCTCCCGTAGTTCGAGTAATCTTCTTTAGCTTCCCATGCTTGGCCCTTGATGTTAGGGTATATTTTGGGTTGTATCGGTTTAGATTTAAGTTCGATGAATGATGAGACATGGCTGATGTACTCAAACGGATTTTATCTCCCGCAGTAACTGTTATAGCATTGAGTGCGATAAAAGGATGAACGATCACCTTGACCGTAATCACACCTCCGTAGTTCGTATCGGAGATGTAGGCTGTGACTTGGAATGTGTCATTGGACCTAGATAGATCCGTTTGCATGTAGGAGATCTCATGTTCGACCAATTGCATCTGACTAAAACGTAGCACAGGTTTCTCATTGCGTAAGATAAGGCCTGCTGTAGGAGTCATTGTTATGTTATACATCAGCCTGGTTTTATGAACATTGGTTTCAATATACAGATGCCTTTGTTCTATCAGCGCAGCAGAAATGCCTTGTGGAACAAGAATGGCGTCATTCTGAAAACCTGCTGTTATGGTTATCGGCAGTATGTTAATATTGAAGATTTCGTAGGCAGGTTTAAACTCTCCGTCTGAAACTTTGAAGTAAAATGTTGTGGACTGAGCCTTGCCTGAATGAATATAGATCACTTTTCCTTCATCAATGTCAAATTGGCTGAACTGATTGCCATACGCGATGATGTCCTGAGCTATTCCTTCATCGGAAACCTTATACAGCAGGCCTACAGTCGGTCCACTGATGATGTCATAGATGATCTCCGAAGATGGAGTATCTGCATCTTCAGTTAGTAATTCTGATCGGGTAATTGTCTTGTTTTCTCCTTCAACTACGGAAATATGAGGAGATTGCGTGATCAACTGGAAGGGTTGATCATTAATTGGATTAATTATAATCGGAATTGTAAGATTGCAGAGGAATATATGACCCTGGAGTAGATAGACTGACATTAGTAGGCGATCTTCAACCGTATCCGAATGATCATGTTTATAATAAACCCGGTTGTTATTGAAATCTTGTAAGGTAAGACGATTATTGGTGGCATTCATCTTCCCATCGATTATCTCCACAATTCCATGGTTTGGAATAAAGGGTTCAATGTAGAGTTCAGGATCATGGATCCCCGCCCTTGTTTCAAGGTACTCCAATACCTTTGAAAGATCAAGCTTAATTGGAGCTAGTTCTCCCTCATCGAGACTTATTCTAGGTACCGGGAGGAACCTGAGTAAACCCCCAGAAGATACAGAGATATCAATTTGGAAAATTTGATCAATCAGGCTATTAGCATGGCTAGAGATCACGTCGAAGTAGAAGGAATCATTAGTTTTTAGTTCAAGCATTGTATGAGTGTGCTCATAGAGAATCTTTCCAGCCCTCACATCACTCTGTGTGAACTCTGATACTTCAGTGGCCATCCCATTTTCCGAGTATTCATAGAGGATTCTTCCGAGCTGAGGGGGAATTGTCACAACATATCTCACAGCTCTCTCCTCATCAGAACACTTGAAATGCAGCTGTTCAGGGAGAATTTGCTTTCTCGTGAGTGGGAAAACGTGCAGATGCTCATTTCTCACTTGGACCAGAGACACAGGATTCACTGTGATGTAAAGGGTTTGCCTGGAGGTATTATGAACGCCATCCGTGACGAAGAAAGTCAATTGGCCACTTGAGAAGGAGCTGTTGTGCGCGAAGAAGACATTGGTATCATCAATTTGTCTTTGAGTAAAATTCCCAATGACTTTTTGGGATACACGGGCATCGTCCAGAGTCAAAACGCCTCCCACAACTTCATCCACCACAAATGTTAAATCATCAGCTGGTGTATCGTAGTCCTGAGCCACTGCAAAGATACCCCCCAAAGAGAAAGATTAATGATCTGGCAAACGGTTTTTTTTTCGATCAATTAAAATTGCATTGTTTTTTAGGATATATCAGGATCAGGATATCTTATTGACATAAAAATTAAACTCAAAATCGGAAAGTTAAAAAATCAAAATTGCTCAATAAAATCTAATAAGGATAACCAGTGAGAAACGGAGATAAGCATATGGTAACAGAGATTATTTTCTGGTCACATTAATGAGTTTGTGACTCTTATAATGCTTGCATATGCAATTCTAGGGTTAAATATTAAGATAAAAGATCGTTTTTCGAGTCAATTTTAAATGTGTCAACCGCTATAGAAGTAGGTGAGGCCCGGTCAAAATCCCGAACGCTAAAATCCCGAAAGCCAAAAACCCGAACGCTAAAATCCCGAAAGCCAAAATCCCGAACGCCAAAATCCCGAACGCCAAAATCTCAAAAGCCAAAATCCCGAACGCCAAAATCCCGAAAGCCAAAATCCCGAACGCCAAAATCTCAAAAGCCAAAATCCCGAAAGCCAAAATCCCGAATGGGCCAAAATCCCGAACGTCAAAAATTCCGAAAGCCAAAATCCCGAACGCCAATATCCCGAAAGCCAAAATCCCAAACGCCAAAATCCCGAAAGCCAAAATTCCGAATGGGCCAAAATCCCGAACGCCAAAAATCCCGAAAGCCAAAATCCCGAACGCCAAAATCCCGAAAGCCAAAATCCCGAATGGGCCAAAATCCCGAAAGCCAAAATCCCGAATTCTTAAAAGCGTCACAGCTACGCCTACGATTATACCCGCGGTTGCTGGAGGCAAAGGGAAATCTTCTGTGTCTTAGGAAATTACTCTACACATTTTCCTCCATATAATATCATCACTTTCAGAATTTTAAAATTCGGGATTTTGGCTTTCGGGATTTTGACCTTTTCGGGATTTACGCGTTCGGGATTTTGGCTTTCGGGATATTGACTTTCGGGATTTTGGTTTACGGGATTTTGACTGCCATCAGCGAAATATAACGTTAGAAATGTAGCCCCATCTCCCTTTAATCACTTTTCTTGATGAATTTTAATTGGTCGTGAACGTAAACCGATAAGACATAAAAAAAGAAAACGAAACAAAAAAGAATTCAGACTGGATTTTTGTCATTATCATATGCTACGGTTTTGAGTCTTTCGCAAAGACGAACGCTTTGCTATATTCCCTTATATTTTCAATAACCAAATTTTAATGATAGAGCGTATTTCTCAAATGATTTAGACAAATTTGAATTCTTTGAAAAAAAAGTTGGAATCCTGGATAAGCTTGAATTAATTTTAATCGGATTCGAGCCTGTAATAATTCGGTTATGAACAAATTTTAAATTTAATTAGTTAATTTTATTTAAATGTGAACCGATAAGCATTAATGAAATGCAGAGTTTGAAAAAGTTTTACGAAATATTTAAACTTGTGAATACTATGCTTTCCCCCCTTTCTCCTATTAATTGAACTTTTAAAAAACCCTATTATACAAGAGGTCCGAAACTAGTTTTGCGAGATCTATGACCATTTTCAGATCAAAGGTTTAGCCTAGCTTCCGAAGGTCTCAAAATCCTAAATAGCAACCAATTTAATTTGTTCTTCTGATTCAAATTCTGATTCAAATCCCCTTAATTAGTCCATTTATAAGACAAAATTTTCCAAAAAATTTCGACTGACAAAAAATTAGAGAAGTTAAGCCTTATGGCTAAGCCTTAAGTCTGAAGCCCGTATAAGGCACAAGTTCGTGGATTTCGCAAAGCTGCGATTCTGTGTCACCCCCTTTTAGTGATAGATTTGATGTTAATTCTCCTTAATAACTTAATTTTATTCACATAAAATTATTTAACACTGACCGATTTTGATTATTGCTTATCCAATTATTTCTTTTACTAGATCAATGGTTTTTTTTACTGCTCGAAGTCAAAGAGAGAGCAGTTATATAATCGACTTTTTTTCAACTTCTCACTGTTCTGGAGCTTAAACGGTAAGAGATATCGACTTTCGGATTTCGATGGCCCCTCCTCAAATGACATTATCTCGTACCCAACCTTTTTACTTTTCCCCCCTCCTCTTTCGTACGTTCCCTATTCCTTAAAAAATAGGTCAAATTTAATGCATAATGAGCATTTTTTCAATTTCTTATAGAGATTATTAATTTTTGGCGAATGAACAGAATACGAAGTATAAAAAAACAGATATTACTCCAATTTCATGCAGATTAAATTCAATTTGTCATTCATAACAAGGCGTAATAAAAAATAATTATGAAAAGCCGTCAAAATATTTACTCAACAACTTGCTGAGCGAATTTTGTGTTATCACATGGGAAAAACTGGTTTATTTATAAAATGAAACAGATCACAACTCATCACACTCTTGAGATTTATCTCTTCAGAGTTCATAAATTTTTTTTTAGCACAAAGAGGATGATTTCATGAGATCTAGTTTAGGCAAGATCTCTTTGGCAATGCTCATAAAAAATGATTAGTTCTTACTGAGATCAGTCCGGCGTATTGGGCTTCGGCCACCTGTCCACATTTGAAGTCCTGTATTCGTGACTACTTGTGGGATCTCATCGTTAACTGGGAGAATTGCCACGTGGA